>NC_046172.1:78596177-78596820 GCF_011064425.1 Rattus rattus
CTAGATCGGCTGCCGTCCCCTGCCTGCAGAAAAACACGGCTCCCAGGCCCCCTGGAGGGGAGTTCTCGCCCGTCCGCCTGGGCAGGCGCACTCCTGGAGGCAGCAGAGTCGGAGGGAGACCAATAGCGCTGCCCACCCTGCCCACATCCCTGCCCAGGAGGAAAACTGTATACGGCCTCTGGGTACCCATAGAGGTGAGGGCCCAGGGAGCAGCAGGTCCACTGCGTCTAAGACACCGCACCTGAAGGGACGACTGGATAAACAGTTCTCTGCACAAATCCCGTGGGAGGAGAGCTAAACCTTCAGAGAAAGACACGTTCTGGGAAACCAGAAGAGACTGCCACGCTGCACAGTACTGATCCCAGAGGAAAACAAAAGCTATCTGAACCCTGGTGCACGAACCTCCCGAAAGGGCGGCGCAGAATCTCCTGGGTTGCTGAGGCCTCGGAGAGCTCATAGGCAACACCCCGTGAGCAACTTGAGCCTCGGGACCACAGGTAAGACCAACTTTTCTGCTACAAACGACCTGCCTGGTGAACTCAAGACACAGGCCCACAGGAACAGCTGAAGACCTGTAGAGAGGAAAAACTACACGCCCGAAAGCAGAACACTCTGTCCCCATAACTGGCTGAAAGAAAACAGG
>NC_046172.1:78596920-78710681 GCF_011064425.1 Rattus rattus
AGAGAAGGGTCAGAGAGATAAGAGGAGATAAGAGTGTGTAGACAGAGTAATCAGAACATGTTATATTCATATTTGAAGTTGTCAAAGGACTTTTAATAAATGATTAATAATTAAAAAAAAAAGAAATAAGAATGTCTTGAAGCCATGCATATTCTGATTTTTGATCCTCTGGCTTCTTTGTTATATATAGTTCTCATTACAAGACACTGTTCACATTCATGAAAGTTTCTTACCCCAGTTCCCATTCAGTATCTTATATATCTATCATTTTTAGAGTTTTCCCTACAGATATTCCCTAGTCTCAATTCACCTTGCAGTTTAATAAAATTCACAAGCTAGACCAAACTTTTTGTACTGCAATACTTGGCTCATTTACTACCATTGACTTATTATTGTTTTAAGCATATGTATTTAAAGATGTAAATTGCTTGCCTTAGTAGTGCCTTAGATATTTTAATATGTAATATTATTTAAATATAGAGTTGTTTAGTTATAGATATGTTACATTTATTATTTTTTGTTGTTAGATTTATTTTTGATAAATGGATTGTGCAATTGAGTTTCTAAATAAATGCGACTCCTTAGACATATTTGATATTTCTTTCTTTAATGCCTTATATTCTAAAATGGGGGCGATTTTAGCGATTCCTTTAAATTTTTCAGGCTCTATTTTATTATATTATTTATGTTTATATGTGTACCTATTTATAGTTATGTACATATAAATGAAGGTATCTGCAGTGGCTAGAAGAGGACATCCTATCCCTTCAAGATGTAGTTAGAGGCAGTTGGGAGCTGCCTGATGGGATGCAAAAAACAGAGCTCTAGTTCTCCGAAAGAACGGCATATACTTTTAATCTCTCAGCCATCTCTCTGGCTTCTTTTTGGGATTTTTGGGGAGTTTTAAATTAAATTAAGTTGTTCTTTGGAAACTTTAGCCATGTTTATAAAGCATATTGATCTTTCTTTTTTCTAGACTACCTCTGCCTATAGGCCTCTTTTCTCAGCTTTGTATCAAGAAGTTTTATTTTATATCTCAAACATAACTAGGGATATCTATGGAAAATGTATTTAACTTATCTACTAGTGGCTGCTAAATGCTGCAGATACACAATTTATACACACATTAAATGACTGATGACTGCTGCTGTCCTGGAGACTGTGAAAAATTAATCATTCAACAGTAAGAGATAGGGACTCATAAGCGTCTCCCTCATCCATGTCCAACTATTGACACAGTCAGTCTTGTGTGATCCCAGTGCATGTAACTACATCTATTGCCAGTTCATGGGTTCATTAGTTATTTCAGTTAAGGAATGACATTTTATAGCTTTTGTCTACCTTACTGCTCTTATATACATCTTCCTTCAGCTTCCATAATCTTTCTTTTGTCCTAAACAGATTGGTTTAAATGTTTCCGTAATGGCTGAAACTTCATTGATTTTTGTCATGTGTCATACAATGAATCGTTGTATTTACCAACAGTTAATATTCAGAGCCATCTTTTATTGTGGTTAAAAGTAGCTTATGTCTATAGCAATAAAGATAGATATTTAGGGGGAAGTTTGATGCTACATCATCTTACCTAAGCAATAATAGGAAGTTTGCTCATTGGTCCTACCACATCCTCAGATCATCAAGTATACCTAAAATCTAATCACAGGACAGTTGGTTAACCACCAAAACATCATCGTACTACTGCATTAGGGGCATATCTTGGCTGGTAGGTTGAGTCCTAGCTCAAAATGCTTGCAAATAAGGAAGACTATTTTTTTTTCAATTTCTCTACTAGTGGTTTGTATATAGTACCCTAGATTGCTCTGAAATCCAGCCTGCCTGCACATAGGAAGTTTCCAGTTCCCCTCTGGCTTGCTTTCTTTAACTCTATATCTTACAACAAAGGTAAGCCTCTAAAAAGGAGCTAGAGTCTTTTGTTCTATTGAACAAGCAGTATGATGAATAATTGTCTGTATTGTTCAAGATACCCCTGGTGTCTTCCAGGCAAAAATTTATGAAAGTGTCAAACTCTGAATACTAACCATTTCGTTGAGTATTTTGTTGAGAACTTCCTGTTTATATTCCTTGTAGAAATCAGTCTGTTTGTCTATATATATAAATTTGTTGTTGTGTCTTTATTTGGTTTCGCTATAATATTTCCAAATTTCATAAATGGTTTGAAAATATTCCTTCCTGATTTGCATAATAGAGTAATTTGAGGGGCATTCTGTTAGTTCTGCTTCTTCAAAGGTTTAGTAGAATTTTATAGTAAATCTATCTGATCCTCTTCTTTCGTTCTTTTTTATTGTTTTTTAGAGACACCTTATTACTGCTCTGATCACATTGCTGGTTTTATGTCTGCTTAAATTTTGTATTTCATCCTAGTTTGATTGTTATGAATCATAAGCTTCTAGAAATTAATTCATTTCTTTTAAATTTTCTAAGTTAATATATAGATTTTTGTTATAAATGCATTTCTTTCTTTCTTTTTTTATTAACTTGAGTATTTCTTATATACATTTCAGTGTTATTCCTTTCCCGGTTCGACAACATCCCCCCCCCTCCCTTCCTTATGGGTGTTCCCCTCCCAACCCTCCCCCATTGCTGCCCTCTCCCCAACAGTCTAGTTCACTGGGGTTCAGTCTTAGCAGGACCCAGGGCTTCCCCTTCCACTGGTGCTCTTACTAGGATATTCATTGCCACCGATGGCGTCAGAGTCCAGGGTCAGTCCATGTATATAGTCTTTAGGTAGTGGCTTAGTCCCTGGAAGCTCTGGTTGCTTGGCATTGTTGTACATATGGGGTTTCGAGCCCCTTCAAGCTCTTCCAGTTCTTTCTCTGATTCCTTCAACGGGGGTCCTATTCTCAGTTCAGTGGTTTGCTGCTGACATTCACCTATGTATTTGCCATATTCTGGCTGTGTCTCTCGGGAGAGATCTACATCCGGCTCCTGTCGGTCTGCACTTCTTTGCTTCATCCATCTTGTCTAATTTGGATGGCTGTATATGTATGGGCCACATGTGGGGCAGGCTCTGAATGGGTGTCCCTTCAGTCTCTGTTTTAATCTTTGCCTCTCTCTCTTCCCTGCCAAGGGTATTCTTGTTCCTTTTAAAGAAGGAGTGAAGCATTCACATTTTGATCATCCGTCTTGAGTTTCATTTGTTCTAGGCATCTAGGTAATTCAAGCATTTGGGCTAATAGCCACTTATCAATGAGTGCATACCATGTATGTCTTTCTGTGATTGAATTTAGCTCACTCAGGATTTCTTTATGATATTCTAAATTTCAATGATATCTTTGGTAATATCTCCCTTTCATTTCCAATTTTATTGATCTAGGTCTGATCAATATTTATTTTGTTTAATTAGGCTAAGGTTTTGTCAATCCTCTGTGTCTTTTGAGACAAATACTCTTCATTTTGTTGATTTTTTTGTATTTTTTCTGAATCTGTTTCATTAATTTCTGTCCTGATTGTGATTATTTTTCTCTCTACTACTACTACTACTTTAGATTCACCTTCTTCTTGTTTTTCCAATGAATTAATAATTGTATCATTTTTTGAAATCTCTTAAAATTTTTATGACTTGTATATATTCTTCCTACTGTCCCTTTTATCTCTTAGATTTTGTGTATTGCATTTCCATTTTCATACAAACACAAGATTAATTTTCATTTCATTTTTGACATCTTCTGCAACTCATTAATTATTCAAATTTTATAAATGTGTATTTTAGTTTCTTAAGTTTGTGTGATTTCTGTAGTTTCTTCTGCTATTGGTATTTTGCTCAATGTCACAGCAATCGTAATTTTATTTAAATTTCCTATTTTCTTACTGTTGTTGTTGAGGATGTGTTGTGTCTTAATGTGTTCTCCATTCTCTATAAATGCTGAGAAGCATGTGTAGTCTTCAGTATTTCAGTGGGATAATTCAGACATGTTTGTTACGTCCTTTACACTTCTGCTCTCATTAAATTCCAAAGATTTTCTGTTTATATTTTGTCCTCATTGCCTTTCTATTTATAAGACTTAGCTCTTAAAATTTCTCACTATAACAACGTTGTGGTTTATATGTTGCAACATTTGTTTTATGAAATTGGGTGCAGCTGCTTTGAGTGTGTATATGTTTAGACATTTTAATACTCCCTTTATGAATATTTTGCTCCCTTAATGAGTATAAAGTGATCCTCCCTATCCCTTATGACTAGTTTTTGGATGAAGTCTGTTTTGTCAGAAATTAGAATAGCTGTTCTTGTTTCTTAGATCGATTTGCTCAGAGTATCCTTTTTCAGTCTTTTGTCCTTTGGTGGTGTTTGTCTTTGATGGTGAGGTATATATTTTTGATGAACAAAAATATAGAACCAACTTATAATCCATCCTATGAATGTGTATCTTTTTACTGTGAAATTACAACTATTAACGTTCAGAATTTTTATTGGCAATTGTATTAATTCCTGTCCATTTTTTTGTGGTATTCCCTTGACCTCTTTTGATTAGCAGGCCCAGTAATTTTTAATTTTTTGATTGTAGCTTCTCAAGTATGTTTATCTTTCTCTTCAGTTTGAAATATACCTTGCAATATTCTCTATAGTGCTGGAGTAGTAGTGAAATATTCCTAAAGTATGTTTTTTATTAAGAAAAGTTCTTATTTCTACTTTACTTTTAGTAGACAACCTTACTAGATTGACAGTTGTTACCATACAGAACTTGTAATACATCTTTCCTAGCCCTTCTGGTCTTAAATGTGTCCATCAAATAATCAGCTGTGATTCTGATAGGGGTGTGTGTGTGTGTGTGTGTGTGTGTGTGTGTGTGTGTGTGTGTGTTGTGTGTGTATATGACATGGCTCTCATCTCAGTTTTCAATATTTTTAGAATCTCTTTTAATGTTTTAATAATAATATGTCATAGGGATTTCTTTTCTGATTCTATCAGTTTTTCTGGAAGTGTTTATGCCAGGATGGGTGACAGTTTTAATCTATACTTATCTAGTTTCTTTAATGTTTTTGAAAACACTAACTATGCATTTCACCTGGAGTTGTTGTTTATAGGTTGTATCTTTTCATGACGTCCCAAAGTTCCTGAATATCTTATTTGGAAATTTTATTTTTTTCATTTTTTTGTTAGAGTAAGTATTTCATTTTCTTTAACTTCAATCATGGATAATGTATTGTCAGTATGATTCTTTGTTGGCCAATCTTTCAATTGATCTATACATTAAACTTAGGTTTTTACTTCCTGCTTCATTTCATTTTTGGTTTTCTTTAGTATTTTTAACCTTTTATTGTAGAGGAATTTTAATCCAACAATATGTCTACTATGTCAAGGGATCACATCCAAAGACCTCTAGGTCTATAAGATCCAGCGAGAATGCAGACATGCCATGGTTTACAGTATGATCTGGCTGGAATACAGACATATCCATAGTTCACACATTTACTCTCTAATAATGACTTTAAATTTAGTTTGTAGAAGGAAACTGCCATGTTTTTATGTGAAATCTAATTGGGGGCGAGGGGAAGCAGATAAAGTGATGAATCAGAGAAAGATTTAACAGAATGAGTCAGAGAGGATTTGCCCAATTCACAGAGGAACAGCATAGGAAAGAGAAGTAGGGAAAGGGAGTTGATTTTAGTGGAGTTCAGAAGAATTCAGTTGAGTTCAGTGCAGCTCCATGGAGTACAGTTGAGTTCAGTTGAGTTCATGTAGTTCTGTTCAGTTCCACTCAGCTCATGTAGTCAATACAGTCAGGAAAATTCAGTTTGTGGAGTTTAGAGGCAGTTGTTCCATGAAAAGCAAGCTAGTTAGAAGCCAACAGAACTCAATCTGAATCAGTCAGCTTGGAGAGGAGTTTATGTAAAAGACAAAAGTAATGTTGGGGAGATGGATCAATGCATGTATGATGTCTTGAGTTTGAATCTTCAGCAAACATGTGTGTCATGACTTTTCATGCCTATAGCATTAGCACTGGAAGCTTAATGGCTCAAAACCCTGATTTATGATAATATAATGGAGATCCTATGAGAAAAGTTTTGACAAGCTGCTTTGATTTATGAATTTGTGTGCACTTGCATACTCATGTGCATGTAACACTCACACATACATGTGTACACACACCATATCACATCACACAAATACCTGCAAACCCATACATGTAAAGAGTTTAAATGAAAGTTAGAAAATGACAAATACTGGTGAGTGAATCTGGAACACTTGCAAAACTTCGGTGAGAATGTAGATTGCTACAGCCATACTGATAGTATGGGGATTTCTAAATAAAGTGGTCCTGCATTTAGCCAACTATTCCTCTTTGTATTATTACATAAGTAGGGAACAAATTTCTACTTTATTACTGTAGTTGTACTAATTGTAGTATTCTTTACTGTAGCCAAAATGTGGAAGCAATCTTACTTGTTGCCTAAAAATTTTAATTCAATTCTGACTGCAGATGTGACAATTATTGATTTTTATTTAACTTAGTATTTTATTTACATATTTTCAAGTATGTTGTTGATATATAACCTTAATAACTACTAGATATTTTGTGTTGTTTACTCTTTTATATTATTCCTTTTCTCTATCACTATTAGAAGAGTTTACTTTACTCTGGCTTTTGTCTTTATAATGGTATAATAGTACTAACAGTTTGCTTCTTTAACTATTCTGAGAATGGATCTTAGTTTCTTACATATTTGAGGCAAATATTTTACCAGAAGGTGCACTTTTAATCCATTCTAAGTGATTTTTATCATAAATATAATATACTATATAGCTCTTGTTCTAAGAGAAAAAGGAATGAGAAATATCCCCAGTAGTCTCAGGTATTTGAAAATATGGTTCACAGTTGCTGATGGTGTTTGGGAAACTTTAGGTAGTATAGCCTTTTGGAGGGAAGTATGTCCCCTAATATTTTTTGATCTTATGTAGACTCACCCTACATCCAGTAAAGGAAAACAAATCTGTTACAATGATAGTACACATACAAACATGTTTTAAAGAGTACATACATTGTATTTACATGGTGAACTATATCATAAGGTCATAATTTAAATTTTCTTTCTTGGTTCTTACATATGTAATTTCTAGGAAGAATAACCCCTCTTATGGTATACGTCAAGTAGAAAGTGAACTTCTCAATAAGATGATGAAAAGTAATGTCAGCACACAATGCCCCATTCTGGTATAAATCACACCCAAATTGGTGCCTTCAATTTCTACAGAGAAGAAGCAAAAGATGTATTTTCAGTTCATGGCTGATAGACTGGGAACCTAAAAGATGTATTTATTTTGGGCTCATATCTCAAATCCTACAGGAAGTCAAATTTGTTCATGTAATTTTTAAATGTCAAGAAATTTTGCTTTTGAATTTCTTCAACTTATCCACCAATTGTACATTATAATAGGAAGGCCAAATGTAGTTAATCAAGTTAAGATTCACTTTGTTCATTGATACTTGGCATGGGGATGTCATGGAATGTATCCTTATTTCTTCTCAACACTTGCCAAATCATTTCAGTCACAGTGGAGTCAGCATAAATGTGAAAATATAGAACTGAAGAAACATATGTTTGAAAGAGAAAAAAATTTAAATTTAGTACAAAGTTGATGCTTATATTTATTGTAAATGTAGGACAAGGTGGTGAGATTTTAGAATGAAGAGTTTTATTAAATTAGAGAATAATTTCTCTTATACTTAAATGTCTAAATTGTTAAATTGGTATCTATTTACAATTGTATACATATATATATATTTACATCAGCATATATTACATATATATGAATATAAATTGTTTTATTTTAAAACATATAAGTTTACCAACTATATTATCCTCAGACTATACCAATGGATAGTGTAGGAAAATGAGAAAAATATATTGTTAATAATATTGAGTATCTGTCAACAACAGAGTAGAATACTTTTGAGACAATCTTAAATAGGTCATTTCATAGTTAAGTGTCATGCAAATCAAAGTTTGTGAAAACCATTAGACATTTGGCATAATGGACGATTCTTGGCAATTTGTGGTACTGCTCCCAAAAACATACTACCTAAATACAGCTACACACACACAAAGATTGGGTACCCTTTCTGTGGTATGAAGTAATATTATTTCCTAAAGTCAAAATATGTTAATTCCATACATCAAATGCATCAACTCTATTTTACAATAGAGAATCACTAACATATATGAGTAATCTTTAAAATAAAATAATGTTACTTGAAATGATAGAACTCAATATTGAACTTGACAACTTGATCTTTTTGCTGTTGTATTTTTGGAGGTAAATATTATTTGTTTGTTTGCTTGTTTTTACATTAAGAAACTCCCAACCACATATGTCAAATATCACATAATGAATTCATTCCCAAAATTTGTTGAATAAATCTAATATGTTAAGTACTAGTTTTTTGCAAAACCAAAATAGTTCTTAAGATAAAGTTTATATTTTAGTAGGAAAAGTAATAACTTTTAAATGAATAAAATATATAGACTATTTTGTAGTAAATATATTTTATGAAAAAATATTGCTTTCACTATTTGAAACTGCCTCTCCTTGCCCAAATAGTCAATAATTTAATATTGTTTTGAAGAAGATAGGATAGTTATGCAAAAAACATTTTAAGCAGTTGAATCAGATATACCTCCAGCAATACCATGACTAGGTTTCATCACATGAAAAGGTAATGCTTATGAACAAAGGAATTAGTATGGTGATAAAGTAATAGAAAATGAGAGCAAATACACTACACTCATCAATGCACACATCAGAACTTGTATTTTCAGTAAGGCTTAATGGGGTCTTGAAGAAATGGTATTAACCGGTTAATAGTCTCTTTGTTAATTGACTGACTTTATCCTTTACCCACCTCTTACATTTTCAGCACAGCCAAATTTTTATTTCAATCTGACTATAAATAATATTGAAAAAATTATGCTGTATCCTGTGTCAACTATTGGGAAAATGTAGTTTAGAAAGTTATAAAGTTATAATTCAAATGAGATGTGATGATAAAACACATTTGACTTATATTGATGCACTTTCAGAAATGTCAAATTATAACATCCTTTCTGTGATAAAACTATCTAGATGTGTTGGTGGTTTAATCACCAAGCATAAGAAAGAAGTTAAACATTATAAAGATTTTGCTCTGAAAATTTAAAGGGTATAATATACATTTATTGAAATAGACTATTTCTGTAGCTCAGATTTGAGAGAGAAGTGACTGTGTACTAATCTTATTAAAGTTTGTAGGAATAAAATTTTTATTACTCAGAAGGATTTTTATTAGTCTTTCAATCTCATTTATTAAGGGTCTCTTTAACTTGTTGATCTCTTCTTATATAACTTTCATAGTTTGAATGATTCAAGAAATCCATCAATTTATTTTAGATTTTCTAATTTAATGATGTTATGGTTTTCATAATATTGCCTTGTAAGATCTCTTTGTTGTCTGATAAGAAGTTTCCTGGCTCAATCATAATTTTATTAATTTGAGTCATCTTTCTTTCTTTTGGTTTACTGGATTTGTTTGGTTTGTTTTATCTGCTCAGAGAATGAGTGTATACATTCATTGATTCTTGTTATTTTCTTTTTTCTAGTTCACCAATTTCTGCTTTGATATATTTTATTATTTCTTTACATGAACTGCAGCTTTGTTTTGCTTTCATTTTCCCAAATTCTTAAGTTCCATCATTAAGTCATACATTTGTATGCTTTGATTTTTAACTTAGACACTTAGGGATATAAACTTTCCTCTTAAAATTGTTTGAACATGTGCCAAAACTTTTGTTATATTGTGATGTCATTTTCACTTCAAGAATACTTTAAATTCTCTCTTGCTTACTTCTTTGTTTCATTCCAGAACGACTTGTTTAATCACTATGAGTTTATATACATACTAGTATTTTGTTTGACGTTGATTCTGAATTTTGTTGCATAATGATCAGATAGGATACATGAAATTATTTATTTTTTTTGCATTTGTTAAAGATTTGCTTTATGTCCCAGAATGTGGTCTAATTTAGATAGCTTCCTTGTGCTGCTGAGTAGATTTCTGTTGTGTTTGCATAGAGGATTCTGTATATATCTGTCAGATCCATTTCCACTTAACATAATATATCATTTAATACTGGGGTTCCTCTATTTGCTTTTATTCAGATGACCTACTATGGAAAGTGGGGTCTTAAGATCAGTTACTATTATGATTGGTATGATTGTGCATTTTTAATTACACTATTATTCTTTTTTATGACTTTGGGGTACAAAAATGTTTGGTACATGTATGTTTAGTACTGTGTTATATGCCTGAGTAATTGAACTCTTGAACAGAATGTCATACCTTTCTCTGTTTCTTCTTATTAGCTGTATCATGAAGTTGGACATCATGACAACAATGCCTGCTTGCTTCTTGATGACTTTTCCTTGAAATTCTTTTTTCCATGTTTTTACTTTAATGTGGTGCCTATGTAAGGTTCTTGGCACAATGACAGTGCCAACTATGTGATTCATCTTGTGGAATGGTACCAAACATAAGGTACTTGGCTATTCCCATGGCAGAGCTACTATTACCACAGTCAATATTGATGTGACTCATGATTATTTTTCTCCTATGGTAACTTATATAATACCTTCCAGAACTATAAAAGCTAAATAATGGAGATGAAGCTTCAAGATCCCTAGCAGCTTGATTTCTCTGAGTTTTCTTTTTTTTCCATCTTTATTAAATTGGGTAATTTTTATTTACATTTCAAATGTTATTCCCTTTCCTGGTTTCCAGGCCAACATTCTGCTAACCCCTCCCCCTCCCCTTCTATATGGGTACTCTCCTCCCCATCCTCCCCCCATTACCACCCTCCCCACAACAAAATACTTATTATCCCCAGCAAAAGCAACTTTCTATAAATTTCTAGAAATTAATGAAGAGCAATAGCAATACCCTATAATATTTGGAGATCTATAGATCTTATTTTCTAAGAAATCCAAAACAAGTAAAATATTACATATGGAAAATTACTACTGCAGGCTTCTGAAGTTCTTATCTTTCATAGAATAAATATACATAGAGAGAAGTCTAATTCTTGACCCAAGGCCCTCAAACTTCTTTTGTGTACAAGTGACGGTTTGTGGTTAAATAATTTCTTCCATTAGACACATTTCCTTAAACTGTCACCATCTGCAAACCCACAAGACTTGTTCCAGACCTATAATCATGAGTCCTTTTTATTCGTGACCCCCTTCTGGTTGGCCTAGCACTAGACTTGTGATATGGGAGCCATATTTGTCTATTTAAGCTAAATATTACTTTCACTGGCTTAACATGACTCAGGTCAGTTCACAATGCTTATTCTGCCCCAATCTAAGGAAGGTCAGATGACCATATCAGACAAACAAGTTAAGAAGGAATCCCGTTTGCAAGGCCCATCACTAAAACAAACAAATGAGGCATAAATGGGCAAACCAGAAAATCTCCTATCAAACTTACTGCTCCTATTGAATTATTCTCTAGCAGGAACTACCTAGCTTAATCTCTGGACACAGAATTTGAAAGAAAAAATGATAAAATTCATGAAGGAATTTAAAGATATGAACAATACTTCACTGAGTTTCAAGAATATAGTAACACATGTTTCAGTAATGAAAATACTCCCTCTCCCTTTCTTTTTTTTTTCTCTTATTCAATAGGTAACTTTATTCACAGGGCATACAGTTTGTCCTCTGATTGTTAGGAAAGGCTACATGAGAAACGTTTGAATAAGTTCCAGCCATATACTGTCACAAGAATAAACTGCCCAAGACAAGGGTAGTGTCAACATTTAATTGAAGAAAACAGCAAACGATAATGAATAATCTGAAGTAAACTCACTCCCATAATCTATACTTGGGAGAAACATGGAAACTCATTTCGAAGAAACATCTTGTTATATTGGAGTGTTTCCACAAGCACTCATAATTCTCACAATGACATCACTGTTCTACCATACATTTCTCAGTAATTTGTCCTTCATTTTGTAAAATTCTCTCTCTCTCTCTCTCTCTCTCTCTCTCTCTCTCTCTCTCTCTCTCTCTCTCTCTCTCTCTCTCTCCCCTCTCCCTTTCTTAGTAACTAACAATTACTAATGCCTCCAAAGTGGCTCTGGCTAAGAGAGTGATTGTATACCTTTCTTACAAATACAAATATATACTTGATTGAAATGGCAAAGATAATTCAGGATTGGAAACTGAATCTATTGCTACTAAGCTACTAAAAGAATACAGTATTAAACTAACAACTAATCACTTATCTGTATATGCATAGGTCAATTCAAACTTCAACCCTTGTCTGACACCTTCTGCTTGTGCTATCATAATTAACACAGAAAACTATAACTGACAGGAAAATATATAAAGTTCATTCCCCAAAACAAACATATTTGCTTCATTCCCTCATCCTAAGACTTGTAGATGATTGTGAGAGAACAAAGTGAGTATAATAGCCAGAGGCTATGAGTTACTGAAAAAAAATATTATCTTCTGAACACAACTGGAGAGATGCACAGATGATCTCACAAAGGTTGTGACAGCATACAGTCAAGATATATAAGTCCAATATAGACAGAATACCTGCATGATAATGTAATTTGGCACACAATCCACCTCTTAGTAATAAAGCAACTGTGGAGATATTAGCAATTGTTGGTTGTTGGGAGAGGGAGAGAGTATTTTCTAAGAATGTAGTCCTAGTAAGTCAACTATTCTCCAGTTGAACACTTCATATCCAAGAATATTTCCGCAGCACAGATTGGTCTTAAGGGACTTATTTAATTTATTTTTAACTTATTTTCCCCTCCAGAACCTCCCTATGTCTTCCTCCAACTCCTTGCTTCCATTAGGGTGCTCCCCCACCCACATACTCTGTTCCTCTCAACTCCCTGCCATGGAATTCTGTTACACTTGGGCATTGAGCCTTCACAGGACCAAGGGCCTCTCCTCCCATTGATGCTAGACAAGACCATCCTCTGCTACATATGGGGCTGGAGCCATACGTTGCTCCATGTGTACTCTTTGGTTAGTGGTTTAGTCCCTGGGAGCTCTGAGGTGTTTGGCTGGTTGATATTGTTGTTCTTTCTAAGGGGTTGCAAAACCCCCTCAGCTACCTCAGTCTTTTCTCTAACTCCTCCATTGGGTACCCCGTTCTCAGTCCAATGGTTGGTTTTGAATATCCACTTCTGTATTTGTCAGGCTCTAGAAGAAGAGCTATATTAACCTCCTATAAGCGTGTACCTCTTGGCATCTGAATAGTGCCTAGGTTTGGTGACTCTTTGTGGAATGAATCCCCATGTGTGGCAGTATCTGGATAGCCTTTTCTTCATTCTCTGCTCCACACTTTGTCTTCCACACTTCCTCCTTCAAGTATTTTGTTCCCCCTTCTAAGAAAGACTAAAGCATCTACACTTTGATCTTTCTTCTTCTTGAGCTTCATGAGTGAGGTAACCAAGTCACAAAAGAACACACATGATATGCACTCACTTATAAGTGGATATTAGCCTAAAAGCTTGGAATGCCCAAGACACATTTCACAGACCACATGAATCTGAAGGGATTTTTTTTTATTGCACAAAGTTATATGGTAGAAAAGTGGTTGTGCATTTGGGTAAGTTGGGGGAAGGGGGTGAAAATGATGAAAATGTATTGTTTGAAATTTAAGAACCAATAAAAATGTCCTAAAAGAATAAACATTCAATTCATTTTTAAAACTTAGCATTACATTGTGATTGAATTTACTGAGTTTCAAAATAACAGTTTTGGGCTGGGAATAGTGGGACATAGCTTTATTTACAGCACATGGGAGGCAGAAGCAAATGCATCTCTGTGGGTTTGAGGCCAGTGTGGTGTACGTAGTAAGTTCTGAGATAGTCATAGTTATACAATGAGACCCTGTCTCCAAAAATAAATAAATAAGTAAAATAAAAGCAGTTTTGAACTGAAGATACAACTTGGTGACAGAATACCTGCCTACAAAAATAGAATTTTGATACTATATATACCCTGAGTTTGATCCTCATCAATAAAAATATAAACAAAAAAATAAATCAATTAATAAGTAAATATGATTGAAAAGCTATTTGCTATTTAATATTATTGTACATTCAACCATATTTCTTTGCATGCGTTAGAGGTTATTCTCTGTATTTGGTTATATTTGTCTATCTTTTATTTAATGCCTTCTTAAAATAATTGAAAATTCATCAACTGCTTAGTAGTTGAGTAGGAACTGATGGCTTGATTATTTTTAGTGATATTTCTTTATACCTATTCATAGCAGTAAATAATTCCATGCATTTTAAAATTTAGTGGGGGAAAAGAAGAAATGAGATCTCCACTGACCTAAAGCATACATTTCTATCCTCACTACATATGTTGATCTTCTATTTTAGAAAAAGGTTCACTATGTTTCTCTTTTTTTCTTACATGCTATGGCAGGTGCGAACAAGTAGTGAAATAGTATATTTTACATTTAAGTTAAGGTGTAATAGGACACTAAAAATAGTGTTGAATTTGCATTTAAAATAAGGTGTAATAGGACACTAAAATATTGTTGAATACACAGAAAAAATAAACTTGAATTGATACAATTTGTATTTTCACTGTGATGACTACTGTTTATATTTTAAATTTCTGATTCTTACCATAAAATGGATATGCAACTTAGAAAAGAAAATTCAATGACTTTAATATTCAGTTACAAGTTAATAGTGATTTCCATATTCTGCTTCAAAAGGTGATAGAAAATGTTGGGAGCGATGCCCTTGAAACCCTCCATTATTGATGTTATTATTATGTTTAGAGTTAAGTATGATTGGGTTCATGGAAAATCCCCAGCCAGCTGCAGAAAACTAATACAAATCTGGTGGTCAGGATGAATAATGATATGATAAAGTTCTGACCTTGCTGAGAAATACATCTGATGTCAAGATACCCAATGTGATGGCTTGTAACCTTTCTGAAAAACCAACATCCTGCTGACCAATAGATATGACAAACCTGTGACCTTTCTAACATCCTGTCAACATCAGCCAATTCCCTGACCACATGAATACTGTGTCCTTGGCCTGTGTAAATGTTTCACACTTCCCCCCTCCCTCTGTTACCCCTGTTATGGTATAAATTCAGCCTTGGGAAAAAATAAAATTGTCACCTTGATCAGATTCTTGTCTTGGCATCCTTCTTCGTGTCTCTTGTACCCCATTCTATTCCAGGTACCCTCTGCACCCGTTTTGACAAGAAAAGACAAATTGGATCAACTGATGGTTAAACACACACACACAAAGAAATCATGGTACTGACAAGTGTTTCAATTTAAATTGCTCAATTAATAGTAAAAAAATGTGTTCATGATTTTAAATATCCTAAATTATATTCTAGCTTGCTTCTAACACATCAGAATTCCTATTTCTAAAAAAAAATATATAAATAAATAAAATTGTGGTAGTCGCAACATCTAAGCTTTATTACGGCTATCTTGTTCAGAAGGCCTTATGAACTTTCAAAGTACAAAATTAAATTGAAAAATAGAATTCAAAGTAGTTATTCAATATGGGCAGTCTTAAGAATTCTATTAGAAGAGTAAATGTGACCCATCCTATTAATTCAACTTAGTCATAATTTGGGTCATTTCATTGAATCTCATTTTCTTTTGATACTTAGTTTACATTAATCTACTGACAATAATTAGCAAGTAAGAACCATAATTATTAAATCATAATGTTTCCCCTTTGTCTAATAAAAGCAATCCACTACTTAAAGATAAATGCTATGTAAAAAATAAAACAAAAACTTCTCAAATAAAAGTCATCACTGGAAAACTCAGGTACCAAGTGTATTTTTAATTTAAGCTACATCATTAATATGTATAGATTATGTTGTGAGTTAGAACACTATTTTCTGCAATCAAATGGAATGTCAACAAAATGTGACTTTTTCCCCATTGCTTTAAAATAAAATTGAATTATAAACATATTATTTGTTATTCTAACCAGGATATTAATTAACATACTTGAATTGAAATTGGGGGTATCTTTCGTTGTGATTCCTACAGTTTATTTTTAAATTATCTTCCAGATGAAATTAGCTTTATGGGATAACCATGGGTGTTAATGAAAATATATACCTGGTTTTAAATATGAACTTGAAAATTTAAAGACAAAATAAACGTATTTAATAATATTAAAGTTTATCAAAAATTTTGAAAAAATAATTCATTTTATGTGACTTCATATTTTCACACTTGTCTAGTCTAGAATTTAATTTTGGTATTTATCATCTAGTCTCCTATAATGTGAAGGCTTTTCTCTTATTAAACTATTATTGACACATTATTTCTACTGTGACAATATTAAATGGTTGGAAATATGAATTGGTTAAAAGCTGCAAACAACAGCATGCTCTTCAGAGGCTAATGCCATTACAAAATGGTGTGCTCACTCCCTCTAGCAACTTCCTTGTTTCTAACTTTAACTTCTGCCCAGCCTCTGGCCTTGCTAGGATGTGGTGCCCTAATATTAAATGTTTGGGCCTCCAGAATTATAAAACAGAACCAAACACATTCTCCTAATTATAAATTTCTCCTGAGCAAGTACCCTGTTAAAACTGTAAAAGCAAACAAAAATAGAAATTGTTATCAGAGACACATTATACTGTTGTAACACATTCCTGAAAATATGAACATGACTTTCAAGTTAGATAATGCGTGGGAACTAGAAGAATGTGTGTGAGCAGGCAAAATAAAAAACAAAAACAAAACAAAACAAAACAAAACAAAACAAAAAAAAGCCCAACAACAACAACAACAACAACAACAACAAAAAATTCACACTGTTTCTTCCACGCATTTGAAGACGTAGGTTCTTAGCTTCCTGGTCCCGATGCCTTGTATGCTGCTTGGTGCCATGCTTCCCTATGACACTAGACTTTATTCTCTCAAACTCTGAAAACAAGAGTCTAATAAGAAGCAATACTATAATATAATACAGTTCAATCAAATTCCTGTTGAGATGTCATTATATTCTAATTTATGTATTTATGTACGTATGCATTCATTTATTTTCAGTAATCATTCCATTCGTTTACATCTCACATAATATCCCACTTCCTGGTTTCCCATCCACAAGTCCCCTATCCCAAAAGCTCCCTCTCTTCCCTCCCCTTTGCCTCTATGAGGGTATTCTCCCACCCACCCTCTTCCACCCCTAGATTATCCCCCTACCCTAGAGCATCAAAACTCTACAGGACAAAGGACCTCCCCTCCCACTGATGTCAAACAAGGCCATTTTCTGCTGCCTATGTATCTGGAGCACTGGATCCCTCTCTGTTCACTCCTTCATTGGTGGTCTAGTACCTGGGAGCACTGGGTGGTCTGTTCAGCTGATGTTCTTCCTACAGGGTTGCAATCCCCCTCAGCTCCTCCAGTCCTTCTACCAGCTCCCCCGCCAGATTCCCTGAGCTCAGTCTGATGGTTGGCTCTGGCATCCACATGTGCATTGGTCAGTTGCTGGCAGAACCTCCAAAGGAGCAGTCATACCAGGTTCCTGTCTGCAAGTGCCTCTTGGCAACAGCAACAACGTGCAGTTTGGTGTCTGCAAGACAGGATGGATCCCCAGGTGGTACAGACAATAGATGGCCCTTCTTTCAGTTTCTGCTCCATTTTTTTTGTCCCTCTTTTTCCTTTGGATGGGAATATTTCTGCGTTAAAAATCTGAGATGGATATGTAAGCCCATCCCACAACCAGGGACTATGGTTATTTACTGGAGGTGGTCTCTACAGGTTCTATCTCCCTTTCTCTGCTAAAATCATCCCCATTAGGTCTTGGGAGCCGTTTTCATTTCACTGGTTGGAATAATTGACAAGTTCTGATTGTTGTGAAGCAATTCTTTAAACTTCTTAATAGATGGGACTGTATGCAAAGAAAGGAAATTCACAAACATGATTTAGTAGGAGAGATTTATTAAAATCCATTTTAATTCAGGAGAGAGTTGGGATTCTGATTTGTCCTATTGACAGGGTTTTTTGCCTTACAGAAACTTTCCAGTTTCACAAGGTCCCATTTGTCAATTTTTAATCTTAGAGCCTGAGCCATTGGTATTCTGTTCAGGAAATTATCTCCTGTACCAATATGTTCAAGAGTATTCCCATTTTCTCTTCCATGACATTTAGGGTATCTGGTTTTCTACTGAGGTCCTTGATGTACTTAGATTTGAGTTTGTGCAGGGTGATAAGTATCAACCTATTTACATTCTTCTATATGTAGGAATTCAGTTGGTCCAGCACCATTTGTTGAAGATGCTTTTAATTTTCCACTGTATGGTTTCTGCATCTGTATCAAAAATCAAGTGTCCATGAGCATATGTATTTATTTCTGGTTCATTGGTTAGATTCCATTTATCAATGTGTCTGTTTCTGCACCAATGTGTGTACAATTCAGTTTTAAAACTGAAAACAACCTAGATGTCCCTCAACTGATGAATGGATAAAGAAAAGATGATACATTTATACAATGAAATATTATTCAGCTATTTAAAACAAAGACATCATGAATTTTGCAGGCAAAGGGATGAAACTTGAGAATATCATCCTGAATGAGGCAACCCAGTCCCAAAAGGAAATTCATGGCATGTATTCATTTATGAGTGGGTATTAGCCATAAAATGGTATTCTGTTCATGAATTACCTCCTATACCAATGTGTTCAAGGCTTTTCCCATTTTATCTTCTATGAGATTTAGGGTATCTGGTTTTCTATTGATGTCCTGGTCTGCAGATGCCATGTTATATTCCACCTACTCAAAGAAGCTAAACATGAAGGAAAACCCAAACGAGGAACCTTGTGAAAGACCCCCTTCCAGAAAGGAAATTGTACAAGCCCAAGGCCATCAACTATAGAAGTAAAAAATAAGTTTTTAGATACACAGACTCAGAACTAAAATAAGCCTGGGAAAGTTCAGATGTGTCCAAGCCTTGTGGGACAAGCTGACCCATCATTTAGACGAAACAGGCCATAAAAGTAAACAAAATACAGAAACCAGTCTAAATTATTGATATTGCTTTATGGGCCACCTAACAAGAGATAAGCCCCTAGCCCTGACATTCTAAGGGACGCCCCAACCTACAAGTATTCTCTTGCTGTGACAACCTCCATTTGAATAGCCAATTGGGTGTAACCATACATCCGGGCCTCACTTGAATCCACCAACCATACATCTGCTTCTGTAAGCCTGTTTGCTCCCCAAACCCCCTATAAAAAACCCGTCCCTGGTTCTGTTAGGGTGCATGGTCTTCCAATTGACTGGGGACGCCCACAGATTCCTGTGTATCCTGATCAATAAAAATCCTCTTGCAGATTGCAGCCTGTGGACTGGACTGGTCATTGGCTCGGAGGATCTCCTCCTGAGGGAAGATCTCTCTGAGAGTCTTACACTTGAATTTTACTTAGAAGAGGGAATAAAATAGTTATAAAGATACAGATGGAATCCCATAGGCGAATGAATGGAAAAAAGTATCATCCCCAGTGAGGTAACCCAATCACAAAACACACACACACACACACACACACACACACACAAACACACACACAGGGTATGTAGTTACTGAAAAACAGATATTAGCCCAAAAGCTCAAATCACCCAAGATACAATCCAGAGACCATGTGAAGCTCAAGAAGAAGGACAACCAAAGTGTGGATGCTTCAGTCCTTAAAAGGGAGAACAAAAATATTCATAGGAGGAGATATGGAGACAAAGTTTGGAGCAGTGACTGAAAGAATGGCCATTCAGAGCCAGCCCTAACTGGGGATCAAGTCCACATACATACAGCCACCAAACCCAGACAATATTGCTGATGCCAAGATGTGCATGTTGACATAGCTGTCTCCTGAGAGCCTCTGCCAGAACATGACAAATACAGAAGTGAATGCTGGCAGCTACCCATTGAACTGAGAATAGGGTCCCTAATTGGAAGAGTCAGAGAAAGTATTAAGTGAGCTGGTGGTGTTTGCAACCCCATAAGAACAATACCAGCCAGCCAAAGCTCCCAGATATGGTTGTCTCCTGAGGGGCTCTGCCAGAGCTCTTCTGATACATATGAGGATGGTGGTTGCAGATAACCATTGGACTGAACATGGGGACTCCAATGGAGGAGTTAGAAAAAAGACTGCAGGAGCCAAAGGGGTTTTCAACCCCATAGAAAGAACAACAATATCACCAACCAGGCCCCATCACAGCTCCTATGGACTAAACCACCACCCAAAGAATACACATGGACAGACCCATGGCTCCAGCTGCCTATGTAGCAGAGGATGACCTTGTTGGGCACCAATGGGAGGAGAAACCTTGTCCTGATAAAGCTGAACCCATGCACAGGGGAATGTCAGGGAGGGAGACAGGAAGGGTGATTGTTGAGGTGGGGACCCCTCATAGAAGAAGAATGGGAGGGGTTTATTGATGGGAAACCTGGAAAGGGGATAAAATTTGAAATGTAAATAACAAAATATCCAATAAAAATAAATAAATAAGACTGCTATGAACCTAAAATAAAAAAAATGCAGATGGAGGGAGAGAAGGGGGATCTGGAGAAGAATGGGGTTCAGGATCAAGTTTTGGGAAGGACAGGAGAGATGGCTAGAGGGCCCTCAAAATGAATAGAAACTTACAACTGACAAGGGTTAGGAGGTGGGGAGCATCTCCAGGAGACTGAGACCTGGGATTAGGGAAGTACCTGAGAATCAGTGGGGGTGACCTCACCTGTGACTCACAGTATTGAGGATATGAAACCTGAAGAGCCACCTCCTGTAGCCAGGCAGGAACCCCAGTGGAGCAATAGAGACACCAACCCACCCACAAAAATTTCAACCAAAATTGTATACTGTCTACAAGAAATGCAGGCACAGGGAATGGAGGAAAGACTGAAGTAATGGCCAAATAGAAACTGGCCCAAAGTGAGACCATCCCATGGGCAAGCACCAATCCCTAACGCTGTTATGCTTGCAGACTGGTGCATGTTTTTCTCTGAGACACTCCACCCAACAGCTGACTCAGACAGATATAGATACCCACAGCCAAACAATGGAGCTTGGGGAATCTTAGTTAAGAGTTGGAGAAAGGGGGGTTGGGGATTTAGCTAAGTGGTAGAGCGCTTGCCTAGCTGGGTTCGGTCCCCAGCTCCGAAAAAACAAGAAAAAAGAAAAAAAAAGAGTTGGAGGAAGTATTGCTTGTCCAGAAGGGGATAGGAACTCCATAGAAAACCAACAGAGTCAACTGAACTGGTCCCTTGACACTGGATGGACCTAGGCTTCACCGCATGTATGTAATAGATGTAGAGCTTGGCCTTCATGTGGGTCCTGAACAACAGAAAGCAGCTGCTATCCCAAAAACTGATGCCTGTATGTGGGATATGCTCTTCTAGCTTGGCTGCCTTACCTGGCCTTAGTTGGAGAGGAAGTGCCTACCTAGCTTTGCAGAGATTTGAAGTACCAGTCAGGTGGGGGGTATTGCCCAGGTGGGTCCCCACCTGTTCACTGGAGAAGGAGAAGGGGGATTCTGAAGGATCCTGGGAACTAATGACTTGGAGGAAGGCAGTGAGAGAAATATAAAGGGAATAAATAAGCAAAAAAAAAATGAAATGAAATTTGAAAAAAGCAACTGTCAAAATAACTAATTAAAAGCATAGAGTCAAAAATAATAAACGTTTGCTATTTTAGAAATAAATACAAAAAATGCATGAAAATTTTGAGAGACCAAACAATGATATTTAAATTTTACAATAGCAAAGTGTACTTGGAAGGAATCTGCAACGGTTTTGCATTTCACTCACACAATGTGGCTTGCAATGTTTATTTTTATCTATAGTTTATGGATTGCTGCCATCTAGTGTACATATGCACACTAGATGGGGGAGGTCAGTTTGTTCTAGGCATTTTCTGTCTTTTTTATTTTGTTTGTTAAAAAAAGAAAAGAAAAGAAAAACAGTACAAGAGACAGTGCAGGACCTGACTCTCAGCAAACAAGCAGCAGATACACTGAAGTGTATACCCAGAGTAAAAGGACCATGTCTTTAAAAGATTCTTCTTCTGTATATTTTCTATTAGACACTAAGGCTACAGGAAAAATGCTTAATTTAAAATATAATGTATTTACTTTCTCTTCAGAGAAAACCTTTTTTAAATTTTATTTTTCCTAGATATTTTATGTGTTTACATTTCAAATGTTTCCCCTTTGCAACCTCCTCCTGCTTCTATGAGGATGCTCCCACTCCTACCCACCCATTCCCACCTCAACATCATGGCATTTCCTTACATTGGGGAAACAAGCTTCACAGGACCATGGGCTTTTCCTCCTATTGATGCCGGACAATGCCTTCATCTGCTATATATGTGACTGGAGTCATGGGTCCCTCCATGTGCACTCATAGGTAGGTGGTTTAGTCCCTAGGAGCTCAGGTGGGGTCTGGTTGGTGATATTGTAGTTCTTTCTATGGGGTGGAAAACCCCTTTAGCTCCTGCAGTCTTTTCTCTAACTCCTCCATTTGGGGTCCCTTTGTTCAGTCCAATGGTTATCTGCAACCGTCTTAATATGTATCAGAAGAGCTCTGGCAGAGTCTCTCAGGAGACACCTATATCTGGCTCTTGTCAACAAGCACTTCTTGGCAACAGCAATAGTGACTGGGTTTGGTAGCTGGATATGGGATGGATCCCCAGGTGGGGCAGACTCTGTATGATCTGTTATTCAGTCCCTGCTCCACTTTTTGTCCCTGTATTTCCTACCATAGGTATTTTTTTCTTCATTCTAAGAAAGAATGAAGCATCAACATTTTGTTCTTCCTTCTTTTTGAGTTTCATATGAACTGCGGAATTTTTTCTTAGGAATTCCAAACTTTGTGGATAATATCCATTTATCAGTGTGTGCATACCATGTGTGGATTTTTTGTGATTGTGTTACCTCATTAAGGATGCTATCTTCTAGTTTGATCCACTTTCCTAAGAATTTCATGGAGGCATTGTTTTTAATAGCTGAATTGTACCCCATTATATAAATATACCACATTATCATTCCTCTGTTGAAGGGCATCTGGGTTCTTTCCAGCTTCTGGCTATTATAAATAAGGTTGCTATGAACATAGTGGAGGATGTGTCCTTTTTATATGTTCTAGCATCTTTTGGGTATATGCCCATGATCGGTTTACCATGATCCTTAGGTAGTACTATGTTCAGTTTTCTGAGGAACTGCCAGACTGATTTCAAGAGTGCTTGCAATCCCACCAACAATGGAGGAGCGTTCCTATTTCTCCATATCCTCACCAGCATCTACTCTCACTTGAGTTTTTGATTTTATCCATTTTGACTGGTATGAGGTGGTATCTCAGGGTTGTTTTGATTTGCATTCCCCTGAAGACTAGGGATGTTAAACATTTCTTTAGGTGCTTCTCAACCATTCAGTATTCCTCAGTTAAAAACACTTTGTTTAGCTCTGTACCCCATTTTTAATATAGTTGTTTCTTTCTCTGTTGTGTAACTTCATGAGTTATTTTTATATATTGGATGTTAACCTCTATCAGATATAATACTCAAAGACCTTTTCCCAATTTGTTGGTTGCCTTTTTGTCCTATTGACAGTGTCATTTGCCTTAGAGAAGCTTTGCAATTTTATGAGGTCCCATTTGTCAATTCTTGATCTTAGAGCATAAGCCATTGTTATTAACTTCAAGAAATTTTCCCCTGTGCCTATGTGTTCTAGGCTCTTTCCCACTTTCTTTTCTATTGGTGTCACTGTATCTGGTTTTATGTGGAGGTATTTGATTCACTTGGACTTGAATTTTGTACAAGGAGATAAGAATGTGTCAATTTGCATTCTTCTACATGCTGACCTCCAGTTGAACCAGCACCATTTGTTGAAAGAACTTTCCTTTTTATTATTGGATAGTTTTAGCTCCTTTGACAAAGATCTAGTGACCATAGGTGTGTGGATTTATGTCTGTTTCTTCAATTTTATTCTATCGATCTACCTGCCTATCTCTGTAACAATACAATGCAGTATTTATGATGATTACTCTGTAATATAGCTTGAGGTCAGCTGCTGCTGTAAAATTATAAAAAAAAAAGCTGTTTTTACCCCACTCTAGATCCTGCACCATAGTACCCCAAGATACCAGGTAGATATCTTCATTTCAGTCAGCAAAGTTCTCACCGACTCTGCTCCATTCCATATCACACTGTCGAAGGCTTCTCTCTGAGCCTGGCAACAATCTTTCTACCTATCTAGAGCCCAAGGCAGGTTGCCATCATGTCCGAAATATACATCTCAATTCCATGGCAGCTCAGGGTCTCTACCACTACAAACTCTCTTAAACTTGTTGTCATATGAAACAACACACAACACAATAACCTCTGATCCAAATGATAGTATATAATTTGCTCATCTAGACACACAAAAAAACCCTGTACACATCCATCCCTTAAGAATAGTCATAACAAGCTATAAAAGTACAGAGAGGAATCTTATCATCAGCCTCCATATACTACTGGAGGCCTCTCTCTTACCTCATCCAGTCTCCTCCTCTCTCTAAAACTCTTCTCCCGCCCATCCTTCCTTCTTGTCCAATAACAGGCCTCGTTCTATCTTGTACCTGCCTACACCTGCATGATGATATCATGCTACAGTCAGGGGTGGTGATTCTTGTAGAATTTCCTGTATTATTGAGAATAGTTTTCAATAGCCTGTGTGGGTTTTTTGTTTGTTTGGTTTTGGTTTTTTGTTTGTTTGTTTGTTTGTTTTGTTTTGCTTTGCTTTTCCAAATGAATTTGCAAATTGCTCTTTCTAACTCTATGAAGAATTGTGTTGGAAACTGATGGGGATTGCATTGAATCTGTACATTTCTTTCAGTTATATGGCCATT
Organism: Rattus rattus; assembly: GCF_011064425.1. NCBI lineage: Eukaryota > Metazoa > Chordata > Mammalia > Rodentia > Muridae > Rattus > Rattus rattus. The sequence goes on from NC_046172.1 coordinate 78,621,834, forward strand.
TTTACTATATTATTCCTGCCAATCCATGAGCATGGGAGGTCTTTCAACATTCTGATATCTTCAAATTTTCTTCAGAGACTTGAAATTCTTGTCATATTTATCTTTCACTTGCTTGGCTAGAGTCACACCAAGATATTTTATATTATTTGTGGCTATTGTAAAGGGTGTCATTTACCTGTTTTGTTTCTCAGTCTCTTTATCCTTTGAGTACAGGGAGGCTACTTATTTGTTTGAGTTTATTTTATATCCAGCCACTTTATTGAGATTGTTCATAAGCTGTAGGAGTTCTCTGGTGGAATTTTTGGGGTCACTTAAGTATACTATCATATCATCTGCAAATAGTGATATTTTGACTTCTTTCTTTTCAATTTGTATCTCTTTGACCTCTTTTTGTTATATAATTGCTCTGGATAGGACTTCAAGTACTAGATTGAATAGGTAGGGAGAGAGTGAGCAGCCTTGTCTGATTTCTGATTTTAGTGGGATTGCTTCAAGTTTCTCTCCATTTATTTGATGTTGGCTACTGGTTTGCTGTACATTGCTTTCACTATGTTTAGGTATGGTCCTTGAATACTGGATCTTTCCAAGACATTTACCAAGAAGGGTGTTGAAATTTGTAAAATGATTTCTCAGCATCTAATGAAAGGATCAGATTCTTTTCCCTTGAGTTTGTTTAGATAGTGGATTATATTGATGGATTTCTATTTACTGAGCCATCCCTGCATCTCTGGAATGAAGCCTACTTAATCATAATGGATGTTCATTTTGATGTTTTCTTGGATTCAGTTTGGGAGAATTTTATTGAGTGTTTTTGCCTCAATATTCCTGAGGGAAATTGGTCTGAAGTTCTCTTTCCTTGTAGGGTCTTTGTGTGGTTTAGGGATAAGTGTAATTGTGGCTTCAAAGAACAAATTATGTAGTGTTCCTTATGTTTCTATTTTGTGGAATATTTTGGAAAGTATTGGAATAATGTATTCTTTGAAGGTTTGATAGAATTCTGCACTAACCCCATCTGGTCCTGGGCTTTCTTTGGTTGGGAAAATTTTAAGGACTGCTTCTATTTGTTTAGGGATTATGGGGCTGTTTAAATGGTTTATCTCATCTATATTTAATTTTGGTACCTGGGATCTGTCCAGAAAAATATGAATTTCCTCCAGATTTTCCAGTTTTGTTGAGTATAGGCTTTTGTAGTAGGATCTGATGGTTTTATTTGTCATTGTTGTTGTTGGTTTTTTCTTTTTTTTGAATTTCATTAGCTTCTGTTGTTATTTCTTTCTGTTCTTTCCTGAATTTGTTAATTTGGATATTTTCTCTGTGCCCTCTTGTCAATCTGCATAAGGGTTTATCTATCTTGATGATTTTCTCAAAGAACCAGTTCCTGGTTTTGTTGATTCTTTGTATACTTCTTTTTCTTTATACTTGGTTGATTTCAGTTCTGAGTTTGACTATTTCCTGTCATCTAACCTTTTTTTTTTTTCTTTTCCTTTTTTCAGAACTGGGGACCGAACCCAGGGCAAGCACTCTACCACTGAGCTAAATCCCCAACCCCCTGTCATCTAATCTTTTTGGGAGTATTTGCTTCTTTTTGTTCTAGAACTTTCACGTGTGCTGTCAATCAATTAGTATATGTTCTCTCAATTTCTGTTTCTCCGAGCCATGAGTTTTGCTCCTAGCACTGCTTCCATTGTATCCCATAAGTTTGGGTATGTTGTGCCTTCATTTTCATTAAATTCTAAAGTCTTTAATTTCTTTCTTTATTTCTTCCTGGACCAAGTCGTCATTGAGAAGAGCATTGTTCAGTTTCCATGTGTATGTGGGCTTTCTGTTGTTTTTGTTGTTGTTGAAGACCAGCCTTTGTCCACAGTGTTATGATAGGATGCATGGGATTATTTCAATCCTTGTATCTATTGAGGCCAGATTTATGACCAATTATATGGTCAATTTTTGAGAAAGTATCATAAGGTGCTGAAAAAAACATATATTATTTTATTTTTGGATGAAATGTTCTATGGAGCTCTTACCCCCTCTTGCTCTTTGTTCTTCGCTGCTCTTGACCCTTTCCTCATCGCTCCCCACCCACTACCACATGTGCCCATTGCTGGCCACATTTCTGCTCTTTTAGTCTTCTCTCATTAAACCTCTGCACGTGGAAAAAATGTTCTATGGATATCTGTTAAACCAAACCTGTTAAATCTGTTCTATTGATTCTGTTAGTATCACTGTATCTCAGTTTAGTCTTGATTTCCATCATCTGTGCATTAATGAGAGTAGTGTTTTAAAGTCTCCTACTATTATTGTATGAGGTGCAGTGTACAATTTGAGCTTTAGTAAAGTTTCTTTTATGAATGAGGGTGCCCTTGCATTTGGAGCATAGATGTGCAGGATTGAGAGTTCATCTTCGTGGATTTTTCCTTTGATGAATATGTTTTGTGCTGGTGTGCTGTGGGATTGCCACAGCTCTGGGCAGAGATGGAAACTGGCCAGAGGAAACCTTTACAAAAGCATATATTTTTTAGTCTATTCAATATGAAATTTAAATTCAGACAGTAAATTTAGCATTTACTTATATAGTTGTGAGTTCTGATTTATAGATTTTGGGTAATTTGAGTACCATAATAAATATCAAAATCACTTTTCCAGTTTATCTTCCTAGTAAGTTTAGGATATCATTACATTTGTTTCATCAGATGTATTGCATGTGGTTACATACTAAAAATATTTTGTTTCTCTAAGAGACAGTTATCTTTAATATCTAGTTACTATCTGGTTTTTCTGAGACTTTCATTATCTTTACAGTGATCAAATATACTTACTAGTGGATCCACAGTTAAGGAATTATGTTTAAGGAGCTGTGTCTCTTGAACAGCATATTTCAAATGCTGTCATCCTGGACTTTGAGATAATTCTGTAATTAGGCTAGGTACAAATTTTGAAGATATTAATATATTTATATATAGATGGAACAATGCATATTTTACAAGTCAAGGCAAACTCTAATAGCTTTAGGATACATCAGCAAATTCTCTAATCCTGTTTATAGATGCATACTTACTTTTCTCCTCTTCATCCTCTGAATTTAATAATTCATTTCTAAGGAATACAATAAAAGTTATGGTATATGGCTTCAGAGACTTAGTAATAAAAGACAGTGCAATTTACTTCCCATTCTCTCTTATATCACTAACCCTGGGGAAGTTAGGGGCTGTGTTTCAATAGAAACTCCTCATTGAAAGGAATGTGGCCTCTTGTCTGCAACCCCAAAGGAACTGAAGCTTTTTGAAAACAGCTCTGTTAATGATTGAATAAATCATTTTAGAAGCAGGTATTCTAGACACAGTTAAGATTTTGGATGACTGAAGGTTGAACTGACAGTCTGACTATGACATCTTAGGTGACTTTGAGATTGAAGGGAGCTAAATTACTTGCAGATTCCTGACCTTTAGCACTTATATGACATGGATCTTTATTTTTTAAGATATAACATTGAGTTGATTTTTATATAGAGAAATACTGCCACATTTTTACTTAAACAAAATCATTCATTATTTGTCTGTTCTGGGTAACAGTGACTGTGTAGCTAAGATTACCTTTATAGCCTAGGTGTTTGGCACCAAGTCCACTGTATAAATTAGGTCTATTTATTGGAATTGAGTCATAGATCTTGAATTACTATGTAAGTCTACATGGGTTTCTATTTAATTTATTGATTTAATATTTTTCCTGAAGTATAATTTTTGAAGTAGTTTGTACATCTGTATTATAAAATGTTTAAGAGTATATATTTGTGTTCATCATTATAGTTTCAATAAACATGTTCTTTATTAGATCTAGAGGCTTAATTTTATCCTAGACTTTTAGGAAAGAATATTTCACAGAATTTTCAATAGCTATCTGCTTTCCATGATATGAAATTACTATTACTTTTCATAGCTAAACTAATTAATATCTACATGACATTAAAATGCTAATCCACCTGTCATTAACAATTTATTATTTATTAAGTACTTCTAAAACATGGCAGAATTAAAAAAGGAAGAAAGTGGTATATACCTTTGTTTTCCAAGTGCTTGTTTTTTTTCTTTTTTCCTTAGTATTGTCAATAGTAATTTTCTTTAAAATAAGTCATACATTTTAATGATGCATCTTGTTTGTTCCATCATTATAAACTCATATTTAAATTCATATCTTAAAATCTCCTACAGTTTTAATTCTTTTTAATTCTGAAAAAGTTGTCATTCATCGGTGAAATGTGTGTCAGGCTTATTCCTGATTTTTTTAATTAACTCTTAATATTCTGATAATTGGTTATTAGCATATAAATTATCTCACAGTCCTAAATCCTCTTTTTGAGATTGGGCTCTTGGAACTATGTTTGGGCAATAGATTGTAAAATCAGGGAGCTAAAGGGGAAAACTTAGATGTATTTGTTCTTTCATGTACTCAGGTTCTCTTTGTAATCATTTGGTAGTTTGAATAAACACATGGGCCCAAATATTTGCATGCTTGAATTTCAGTTGATAGAACTGTTTGGAAGGGACTAGGATGTTTGATCTTGCTTGTTATAGTATATATGTCGGAGGGGCAGCCTTGAGGGGTTTGAAAAATGCCTGCCCCCCCTCTCTTTGCCTGCTGTTTGTAGATCAAATTGAAAGCTCTGAGTCATTTCCCCAATCCTATGCTGCCCCATATCACCATGCTATTCATAGAATATACTTCTGAAACTGTCACCTCCAAATAAACTCTTTCATCCTTAAGCTGCCTTAGTCATATTGCTGTAGAGGAACAATGGAAAACTAAGACAGAAATTGGTACCAGGGAGTGGGCTATTGATCTGCCATGCCTGACAATGCTGGTTTTAGAGGAATGTGGGAAAGTTTTTGGCTTTGGACTAGGAAAATGGTTGGATAATTTAAGTGGGTCTCAATAGGCCATCCTAGTAGGAGGTTAGAAGAGCAATGGGGACCATGGAGGCCCAACTCAAACGGTTTCAAAGGGGGAATAATAATAGCAACTGCTCTGGAGACAATTCCTTTGATATATTTACAAAACAATATAACTTCCTACTGTTTATAGCCAAAGAAACTGCCTAAGATACAATTGAAAAATAATATATTAATTTCAATGGTAGAAAATTAGTAATTTTTCTGTCTTAGGGTTTCTTTTACTGCTATTAAATACCATGACCAAAAAGAAAGTTGGTTAGGCAAGGGTTTATTTGTCTTATACTTCATGTTGCAGTCTATCACTGAAAGAAGCCAGGAAACAAGACAGGAACCTGGAGGCAGGAGTTAATGTAGAGGCCATGGAAAGGTGCTTACAACTAGCTTGCTCAAAATGGCTTTGTTCAGTCTGCTATTTTTATGGAATCCAAGTCCACCAGCCCAGTGATAGTACCCTCACAATTGGCTAGAGCTTCCTCATCAACCACTAATTAAGAAAATGCCACATATGCTTTCCTACAGCTTGGTCTTATGGAGGTATTTTTTAATCGATGTTCTCTCTTTTCAGGACTTTATCTTCTATCAATTTGGAGTGGAGCTACTATCCAGGCACACATCCAGGCCTCTGAGTTGGTCCACCCCAAAATCTTATATCATCTGTGAATGGCTGGGACACATGAAAGTGCCAGTCCTGTTGATTCAAAGATCCAGGACCTCTATGACATAACGCAACAGTAGAATAACTGAGGGGAATCCTAGTGACTATTGAATATTGAACCAGATCAGTGACTCCTTGCAATGAACATTTGAAGGGGAAGATGTTTGAACAGAGGGAGACATTGTGGGATACATTGTGACACATTACACTTTCTACCCTGAGATTTCTTTTTCTCTCTCTCTCTCTCTCTCTCTCTCTCTCTCTGTGCGTGTGTGTGTGTGTGTGTGTGTGTGTGTGTGTGCGTGCACACACATTTTATTTGGATAGAGGTAGAGGTTGTTAGAGCAAAGTGAGGAATAGAGGGAATGGGGAGATGAATAAGACGAGGGTGAATGATGTGAAACTCGTGAAGAAACAGAGTGAATGAACAGAGGTGTGTAGCAATGGTGGGGATGGGAAACTAGGGGTAGTCGCCAGCAAGTCCCAGATGCCAGGAAAATAAGAGGCTCCCAGGCCCCAACAGGGATGAGATTAGATGAAATGCCGAACAAAGGTGAGGGATAACTCTAGAGATCATATCCAGATGTTAGGCAAGGTCTATGGTTAGGAGATGGGAACACCCACTCACCTCCAAATTTTTAACACATAATTACACCTGTCTAAAAGAAATGTGGAGACAAAGTGTGGAGCAGAGGCTGAAGAAAAGGCCATCCAAAGACTGCCCCTCATGGGGATCCATCCCCTATACAGACACCAAACCCAGACACTATTGTGGATGCCAAGAAGTATTTGCTGACAAAAGGTTGATATAGCTGTCTTCTGAGAGGCTCTTCCAGAGCCCTACTAATACAGATCAGGATGGTTGCAGATAACCATTGGACTGAGCATGGGGACCCCAATGTAGGAGTTAGAGAGAGGACTGAAGGAGCTGAAGGAGTTTTCAACCCCATAGGAAGAACTACAATATCAACCAACAGACACCCCAGAGCTACCACCTACCAAGGAGTACACATGGAGGAACCCATGGCTCCAGATGCATATGTAGCAGAGGATGGCCTTGTCTGGCATCAATGGGAGGAGAGGCCCTTGGTCCTGTAAAGGCTCAATGTTCCAGTGTAGAGGAAAATGCTAAGGCAGGGAATTGGGAGTCAGAGGATGGGTAGGGGAGCACCCTCATAGAAGTAGGGGGAGGGAAATTAGAGGGGTTTCATCAGGGCAAATCAGGAAAGGGGATAACATTTGAAATATAAATAAATAAAATATTCATTAAAAATTTTAAAAATATAGCCAGCACATTATCTTTGTTATTAGTAATCACTTTATGAATTTCTCCAATTATAAAATATCATATGGAGCAGAAATAACTACAAAATATACAGTTTACCAAGAAAAATAGCACCAAGAAATTTAATGTTGGAAGTAATGCCTGCATTAAGCGAAATTGGATGATTAAGACCTGCTCTGAAATGAAATGGAGTGGTGTCTTTAGGCAAGACACCAGCCTGCTAAGTTTACAACTTTTAAAAAGAAAATGGCTATGTAATTCTCTGCTCCAAAAACTGTAAGAGTAATGAGAACATAAGTTTTTTGTTTTTGTTTTTTAAATATAACTCAAGGAGGCCAGACTCTATCCCAAATGAGCAGCCCCACTCTACTCATGTTTCTGGGGTTAGAGACATGAAGAATATGTAAAGCACAAGGTTATGAAAATACCTATGTGATTAAGGATATCTACTGAGTCCAAGCATACAATGAGATTGTCCCTGCATGGAGTCCCTGAAAGGCAGTTGCATGAGTTGTGACAGTGAAATATGAGTGAGATTAGAGACCTCAAGATGTTAGCTATCACAAAGTCATGAGACATTTGCCAAAAAGAGCTGTGGGCAGAGGGTAGATCCAGCCTAACCAAAAGTAATGTGTTGAGGTTAGCAAAGCTGGAATGGAAGAGACAAGCCCTTTGACATCAGATAGGAATTGATGTTTGCCCTGCTGCATTTTGATCAAGCTTTGGTCCAGTCTTTTATTACTATGCCCCATTCCTCTCTTTATGATAGTTATTTATATTCTGTGTCATTGAATGTTGGAAGTATAAAATTTGAGCTTTGATTTTAAATGGAGTAATTGTTAAGATATTGCCTTGGTTCTCAGAAGAGACTTTGAACTTCAACCTTTTAAAGAGTCTTAAGACTGAAAAACTATGGAGATTTTTTTGAAGTTCAATTAAATATGTATTTTTTACTATGGTATTGACTACAAGCCTTTGGGGGTAAGGCAATATTTGAATAAGAGTGGCTCCCATAAGCTCATATGTTTTTATACTTTTGTCCACTGTTATTGGTGGCTTTAGGAAAAATTTGGGAGATATGGTCTTCTTGAAGGAAGTGAGTCACTGGGGACAGGTTTTGAGGTTTCAAAATCTGCATTATACTCCCTGTCTCTTTCTCTCTTTCCTGCTTGTTACTTGCAAATCAAGATCAGAGTGCCCAGCTGCTGGCAGAGTGCCATTATTGCCCTGATGGTTATGGATTCTAACTTTTGAATTATAAGCTGCTCATAAATTCTTTCTTCAACAAGTTGCCTTGCTCGTGGTGTATTATCACAGCCATAGAAAAGTAATTAAGACAAATCTCATTTTATTTCACCACTTTTTGCGAGATCATCAAATTGAAGACACAACGGCTTGCTTATGTGCCTCAGTCACATTAAGTAAGCACCATTCCTCCTTAAAGGCCTTGTGCATGGAGCTCTTTATACAACTGCCTGATGCATTTTCATTATTGGAAATAGTATTTTATGAATGTCTCAGAGAAGCATTTCCAGGCCCTCTAATCCAAGCTATAGTTTACATTATTTTTTCCAGTGTACACCAGTATGTAATTACATCTGTTATCATTTACATTAAAATTGTTGAACATTTGCATATTATTTACATTAAAATTGTTGAACCTCTGAGGAGGCAGTTGTCATGCAAATGTTTTTAACTGAATTTATTTGGTCCTCAGTCAGTATATCCCAGTCCTTAGGCACCCTTCTTTCAACTCTGTTTATAAAATTATGTCTAATACTTTTCACTCTGGAGCCTGGTCTCCTTGTATTTATAATGTCTATCTAAACTTGAACTGCATTTCTATAATAGTTTCCCTAGAACTCTAGGAAATTTCACCAGTGAACTTTTCTCCTTCAAACTTGAAACCTGAGCCATGTTGCCTACTACATATACAGTTTTTGGTTCCTCTATAATATTGGTTTCACTGTAGATACATGCACAGCAACCATCAAATCATTAAAAAATTAGGGAAATATATCTAATCACATATCACCATTTTTGCCATTGTTGACTACAATATAATGTGACTACTTCTTGAGTATTTTTTGTGTTGCATTAGGTCTTGCAAGCAAAGTTTTATATTAGTCATTTAAGTGTCCATGGATTTTGTTGTCCATGGAAATCTTAGAACCAGTTTTATGCAGATACCATGAGATGACTGTGCATTCAGCTCCATTCCACAGAAATCCATAATGGTCCTATATTCCTGCACAAGTACTCCTGATATAAATTTTACTCATTACTAAATCTGAGGTAATTAGAACAGGAAAACAAAATTTTGTTTCAATCTCACTCCTAAATCTTAACATGCATTGTCATTACTTCAAATGACACAATGAGAACACTTATTTCCTAATGTTTTCATATTTCACAGTGGTTAACATACATGTATACTAATTTAACAAAATATTAAGAATATCTGAGACTGTGGGAGAAAAAGTATATGTTCAAGAGGAAATTTGATTATATTTTTAAAAATATGTTCTTTGAAGTGGGGCCAGACCTAAGGTACAGTAGTGTTCAGTGTTCATTAACTTGAGCTGTGTTCATTTTTTCCTGTGTGAATACTTTTATTTCTCAAGTTGTTCAAGTGTTACAAAAATGTCTAAATTTAGCAAACCGATATATTACTTTTCTTCTCCAATAGGGAACACACCTGAATTTTCCCTTTTAATCCTCTAAACCATGAAACTTTGTTTAAAACATACAATTATTAAAACCTCTTCGTTGAGTCATTTTTGTTAGCTTTTTAATATTTTTATATTAAAAGTGACATATTTGAAGTTATCTTTCGATCTACCCAGAGGCAATTTAATAACTCTGTCACTATTTTTACCTGACATTTTTCACTATGACTCAAGCTCAAATATGAATCATAGGAGAAATAAAAATCCTATTTCTATTAAATTCTCTTGCATGTTGGAGAACCCTAATACTCAAATCATTGTCAGTCCGTCATTCATTTCTTAATTCAATACATATTTATTTGGTAGATGTGTTGTTTCCTGTACTTTGGGGATGTGACAAAAATAGAAGTGAACAAAACAGACACTGTGGTAAATAAAACTCCTTTTTATTTGAAAAGCAAATGTCCTTTACTTTTGTATAATAGCACAGGATATATTGTATTTTTTACAGGATCATATTAAATTCATTTTTATATTCTAATCTGGCATTCTTGATTTCTAAATATTGGTTTAATATAATTTTCATCTTTGTTTCTCTGTAAATAATATTTTCAGAATATTGGATTTTCTGCATTTTTATCATATGCTTAGCTGAGTTGTCCTGTCTACTAATGAGCCCATAAAAGCTATATTTTTCATGTCAGTCTTTTTCTTTCAGTTTCCAGTACTTCATTGTAATTATTTTTTTAATTTCTTTTTCCAGTTCTTCTTTTACTCTACACTATTTCAACTAAAGCATATCACATGATTTTATTTTAAAATTACTGTTTGTCAAGGCCCAGCTCTGCCACACCTAGGCATTTACCCAAATGATGCTCTATCCTACCAGAAGGAACCTTGCTCAATTATGTTCATAGTAACTTTATTTGTAATAAACAGTAACTGGAAACAACCTACATGACCTTTAACTGAAGAATAGTTAAAGAAAATGTGGTACATTTCCACAGTGGAGTATTACTCAGAGGTTAGAAAAAGAAAATATGAATTTGCAGTAAAATGGATTGAACTAGAAAATACATTCTTATTATGGTAACCCAGCCCCAGAAAGACATACATGATATGTATTCATTCATAAATTGTTATTAGCTGAAAGTAAAGGATCATCATGATACAATCCACATATCCGGAAAGGTTGAATAACAAGAAAGTTCAAGGGGACAACATGAATTTCCTTGAGAATGGAGAAACAGACTAGATATCACAGGTGGACAGGGGACTGGTAAGTATGTGAATAGAAGGTATCTGGTAAGGGAAAACATAGTAAAATGGAATCTCCAAGAAACCTATGTGGGTGATCCTAGCCAAGACTCTTAGTCAGAAGGAGGAAGGACAGAACTAAATCAGCTGCCTCCTATAACCAGGCAAGATTTCCAGTGGAGGATTTGGATACCAACCCAACATCAAAACTTCTGACTTACAAGTGTCCTGTCTACAATTTATGCTGTAGTAATAGTAGTAACAGAACTTTTGGGAGTGGTCAACTAAAGTCAGGATCTGCTTGAAGTCTTGTTATAAGAGGGATCCTACCCTTGATACTGTCTGGAGGACCAGGAACTACTAGAGAATGGATATCACAGAGACCTAAGGTAGAATCAAACAAAACCAAAAGAAAAGCCAGTAAAATGATTCTTAGTCATACTCTGGTATACTAATAAACAGAAGCCTAGCATAATCCATAATTATCATCAAAGAGGTTTCAACTAGCAACTAATGACAATAATTGCATAGAATCACAGCCAAACATGTAGGAGCTAGAATGGTCAAGAACACCAGAAACAAAGAAACAAACAAAACAAAACAGAGAATCAACCAGGGCTCATAAAGGTTTATAACAACTAAATAAAGAATCAAGGAGCCTGACCTAGGGGCTCCAGCCTCTAGTAGTTCCTGGCCCTCCAGGAAGTGTCAGGGGTGGGCTCTGTTTCATAATAGGGGTTTCAAGTTGATCCTGTCATTAATTGGCCATTCCCACAAGTTCTGGACCACCATTACCATAGCATTTCTTATAGACAGGATACTTATAAGTCAATTTTGAGGCTGGATTAGTAGGGGTCTGATCTAGGTCCTCTGCAAATATGTTATAGTTGGGTAGCTTCATGTTCCTGTGGAACTAACACTAAGAGCAGAGCATTTTATGACTCATTTGCCTGTTTTTGGAAGCCATTTTGTCTTACTGGTTTACCTTGCCCAAACTTAATAAGAGGGGATGTGCCTAATCTTATTGTAATTTGATATGCCATGTTTGGTTGATATTCCTGATATACCCAACCCTTTTCTGAAGAGAAATGGAAGAGAGTGGACAGGAAAGAGGTAGGTGGGGGAAGGAATTTAGAGGTGAGAAGGGAGAAAAAACTGCAGTAGGGATGTAATATATGAGAGAAAAATAAATAAAATAAATTATACTCTGAAATTTTTCATTCTTTCCCTTATGTGTCTTATTCTGATGGTTGTTAGTTTTATTAAAACTTGGTTTCTTCATAATTTTGTCATAAACTACTTCATAATTATTTATTAGAAAGGAGGACACTACATAAGTAGAACTATAGGAATAACGTTTTTCTAATGTATTTAATTGAGGTGTGAAGGAATGGGGGACTGGAATAGCCCTATGATTAGGTGATGGTCTTTGGCACTTTATGTATATGTGTATGTATGTATGTATGTGTGTGTGTGTGTGTGTGTGTGTGTGTGTGTGTGTGTGTGTGTGTGTGTGTGTGTATTGAAGTTCTGAGAGATAGGTAAAATTAGAGGAGAAGAGTTTTTCCACAATTGGAATGCTGCCCTGGAGAGTTTAACTATCATACTTCCCTACCCACAACTATAACTGTCTCATCAATACCACATCTAGATCCCTCTCTAGGTATGGGTTCCTATGGAAGTTATGTATTTCTAATTGCCTTTCCATAATGCATTCACCTATCTATATTTCTAATGTTAGATCAAATTTACCATTCGAATAAATATAAAGTTAAAATCTGCAATTTAGTGTAGTTCATTCAGCTTTTTATTTCTGTGGGTAATAGAATCATGATTTCTTTTCTATTTCTGTGTATACACATTTTTATACATATGCTTGTATACAAATAAACATGTATAGGTCAGATTTCAATGGTTTGTATCTTTCTCAGCCACTTGTCATTCTACTTGTAATTTAGTCTTTTTATTTTCCTTACAGAACCTTAGACTGAATCTGCAGCTTCTTAGTTTGGTTAGACTCCCTAGCTAGCAAATTCTGAGAATTTGCTTGTCTCTACCTCCCCAGTGCTGTAATTCCATTCATACAATCCTGTCCTAACTTGCTTACTGTTGGTATGATAAAATACTGACCAAAAGCAACTTGTGAGAGATAAGGGTTTATTTGAGTACAAGTTAGAGTTGAGAGAAAATAAGAAATTCAAGGCAAGAATTTGGAGGAAGAAACCAAAGCAGACTCCATGGAGGAATGAAGGGTTACTCCCCATGGCTTGCTCAGCTCCCCCGGCTCATACAGCTCAGGCAACACTAATGTTAGGATGAATCCATCTATATCAATTAGCAATAAAGAAAATGCCAACAGGTATACCCAGAGACCAGTTGAGGTAGAGAAGTTCTTAATTGAGATCCTCTCTTCTTAGCGAAGTTGAGCTTTGTGTCAAGTTGACAAAAACTGACACAAACGTCATGCCCCACTCTGATGGGTACTATAGATCTGAACTCAGGTTGTTGTGCTTTTATGGTAAGCACTTTACTGACTGAATAATCTTGTCAGTTCCCTAGAGTGGTGATTTGTTTTTAATTGTAATTTTAATTTAAGTGTTTTTATCTGCCCATAGCCTATGTTCTGGCTTTTCTGACTCTTACAGACTAAAATACCAAATAAAGCTGGATGTGGTAGCACAAACTTATAATCATATCACTTCAGAGCCTGAGGTGTATGGATCAGGAGTGTGAGAGTGCCGTGTGCAAATTCTTTATTGTTGGAGAAGAAACATATATTGAGACTGTAGAATCAGATTTCAAGTTCTGAGGACATAGCTGTTATAAGCTATAAATCTTAACCTTTCTTTAACATTTTGACATGGGTAATTTACATGTGTAATTGCACACAATTGAATTGGTAATGAAGACATGTAAAAAACAGTGAACTTTCTACAAAGATATTATTAGTTAGGAAGATTCTATCTGACTTCATAGCAGAATATCTACATGCATATACTTTGCCCAGAATTCGTCAGTGATTTTGGGGAAATTAAAATTTACAAATAAATTTTTATGTTAGTATCTCAGACCCATAGTTAGTAACCAGTCTAACAGAAATTAAAATTAAGTACCATTTCCTTTTTCCAATTTTCAGTCTGAATCATAACACTAGTGATATTGATGATTGGTTTAAATTTGGAAGAGGTATTAAAAGAATATTAAAGTATCACAGTTTTCCTCACATCACATTTAGTGGTAATTATTGATATAAATTCCAGAAGACTGTATTACTACTCTGCAGATAAAAATGCCATCATGATATGAGACAGCAGCATAAAACTTGTTTCCCTTATAGTGGTCGGTGTCAGAAGCAAATGTTTTTAACACTAAGCTATTACATTGCTATGTTAAAAGAAAATCAGAACTATGATTATTCACATAGTACAAATTGAGATGAGAAGTGACTTTAAAACACTTCTCATTTTATTTATTTATTTATTTATTTATTTATTTATTTATATACTTTTATTAATCTCAGAAGCCTTTACCTTGTCTGGATTCTGTACATATCTAATTAATTTTGAAACATACTTGTACTTGTAGCTTATTGCACATGAGATAAAAATATTTAAATCAAAACTCTAAAATGTAATATTAATATATGTTATTATTATTAGATCTGAGTAATCCAATGTTTGCTCACCATTTTTACTTAACTTTTCTGATTTATGTTTATACATATGCATGTATGACTTTATTCATCTGGAGAGCTGAGTCTATGAGAGTGCACAGCATACATGGAGACTTCAGAGGATAACCTGGGTGGTAGTCTTCATCTTCCATCTCTTGGCTTATTGCAAGTTTTCTTTTATATTCACTGTATCAAAACAGCTTGCTGTCCTCTGGGACTTTCTGTGTCTGCTGTCCATCTTTCCAGAAGGCGTTAGAATTGTAGATACTTAATTACTGAATGGGACTTTTAAGTGGATGATAGGGATTAGATCTCATGCCACAAGCTGTGTGACAAGTACTTTGCCCACTAAGCTAGCTCCTAAGACTAAGCTCTATATGCGCTTTTTGCAAGTACTTTAAAATAATAAGACTTATTTTTTATAGGATGGTTTTTTAAAGTTTTGGTGTCAATACACATAATTTATAATAGTGTATAGAATATATAAATTTTGGATTATATAAAAATAAAAAAAATATAAACAATGGTGTATATAATATATAAATAATACTAATCAAAAACACAAAGACTCAATGATTATAAACATACATATGTTTGGCTTTGCCAAGACATGGGTAATAATTCAGGTTAAAGTTTATCTTAAATAGGAAAGAAATCAGAGATAAGCAGTCAGTCCTCAAATATTATGCTATACATAGAAATAAGAAATACTGAAACTATAAATATACTTTGGTACATAAATCATTGACTTACATTTGTAATTTTTTCTAGCTGAAAGGGAGCTACGGATTTTACCCTAGGTCCTTAGTATATTTTGTCTCATGTTCTTTGTCACCCAAGTAATGTTTGTATATGTTCAATAGGGAGGAGTGCGCCTTCATCCAAATCAGTTATTGGTTGGTTACTCACACAAGCTTTGAGTTACCACTGTTTTTTTTTTTTAATGAATAAATGAATGAATGGAAATCTAGCCACTAAGGCAAAGGTTAACAACTAATTTCGTTTACTCCTTCTAGAAGAAGGAAAAGAAGTCCAACATATAAAGAACTCTACAGTTTTTCTTGGGCTATATTTTGTTATGTTTCTGTGTTTTATTTTGTTTTCTGTTTTTTTTTTTTACCCTTTGCATGTTACTTTGTTTTTGTTTTGTGGGAATTTTTATTGTTTGACTGGTTTTTGTTTTCAGAAAAACTAAAGTTGAGTGGTTAAAGGTGAGAGAGAGGAACTGGGAAGAACTTGATGTGTGGGGTGAGAATATGTAAATTTATTTTTTTTTAAATAATGAAAAAGTAATTTCTTAATTTTAAGACATTCCTGAGCAAATGATTATGTACAGAACCTCAGGTAATTTAATTCAAATCACTTAAACTCAGATACTTCATAGATAACTACATATAATTTTTGATACATAATTTAACTTAAGTAAGCTTCATTTCCTGTAAATTACAGGCAATGCACAATTCCCACAATGCTGTATGGATTATTATACTATTTCATTTATTTAAATAATGTGTTAAATTACTTTTTAAAGTGCTTAATGCATTATACAAACAAGATTATATTGCAATTAAGTTTGCTGTTAGGAGGCAAATAAAAATACATAATGCTTAGTTAAATTTTAATTTCTTCAATAACTATTCAAATTGTTTTGATATAAGTCTTGCAGTGCACTTGATTTAATTAGCAGTTCCAATTAATCTTTTAAAAACAATATATTTATTAATTATTTGAGACCATCTTGCAATGTATTTTGGTCATATTTAGACCCAACTCCTCTCAGTAATGCCTCCAAGATCTATCCCCATCTTCAAAAATGCTCAAAATTTCAGGGCCTCTGTAGAGAAATTTAAACTAGCAACTTGGATATTCTGATAAGGGATCTAAGTCTTTGTGATTTAGCTGGAGTGCAGACACGCCACACACCTTTATTCCCTCTGGCTGGAATAGAGTTACAGACTTAGTACTTACCTTTAAGGTAATATTAGTTTATAAGAAGCATCCATGTTTGAAAGTGACCTCTCATAGAGGAACAAAGTCACAAATCAGAGAAATATTTGACAGAATGGGTCAGAAATGACCCCAACTCTTATGAGAAACTCACAGGAAAGAGGAGCTATTTAAGAGCATTGCAGGGAGAGAGAGAGTCAATCAGGTGGGAGTACAGTGACTGCAGTGCAGTGCAGTGCAGTTTAGGTCATACTCGAGTTTGGGCAGTTCATTGCTGGCTAATAGAGGCAGTTGAAGCCAGAAAATAAGAAGAATCCAGAGAACTAGAACAAATTTCCAAAGTTAGTTGGAGACCAGGCAGATCAATTCAGTAAAAAGCTAAGAGAAGCCAGATTGCATCAGTCATCTTAGAAAGGTGTATGAGCCACAACAGCTGAGTTGAACCAGCCAGCCAGAGTTCAGGAAGGGTGAGTTTAGTTAGCAGTAAGCTTCCAAGAAGACAATTACATCAGGTGTATAAAAGTTACTTTACAGGCTTCATTGTTTTATTTCAATAACTCATAATTTTGTTTTTAATAACTCAGTGAGATCAATTTACAATGGCTATACAGTAATAGGTTTGGGCTTTCAATCTAGGACATCCCTGACAATCAACTGAAAGTAAAGTATACTACATTTTGTTTTGGGTGTCCTTATTTGAAATTTCTAGTTTCAAAGAACACATAATCCGCTTATTAACCAATAACCTGGTAAAGTATATATAATAGCTTTGTTTTTTTTTTCTTGTTTTGGAGTTCAATGTTTTGTTGTTTGTTGCACTGCTTTTGTTTTCATAAATATATATATATATATATATATATATATGTTTCATATATGATTCTTTCAAACATTCTTTTTTTAGTATTCATTTGCCACATCTCTGCTAGCTTATTTTATCTTTCTCCAACCCTTACCTTCTGCCCTACTTTCTCTTGCTTCTCTCTACCTTCTTCTCTTCATTATTCTTGTTACCCCTTCACTCCATTTGTGTTCTACTATCTCCCTTTCCTTAACAGTGAGCTTAACTCTTGACTCTTTGAACTCTACAGATCTCTCAACCCTTGTTAATCTAAAATTTAATAATAAAGCAAACTAATGATATCAATATTATTCTTGATTATTTTACATATTGTTAAATGTTTCAAATTGATACTTTCACTAGATATTAACAAAATTGGTAGAACAGTAGTAATAGCTTACATTATATATACATAATGAAATAGAGCAGGAAATGAAGCTCGGAGAAATTAGATAATTTGCCCCAGACCAAAGAGCAGAAGAAGCAATTATATTTTAAGCCTAATAATTTTACTTTGTCTCTCTAAGCTTTTCAATCACACAGCCATATTATTTAAATTATTGCTAATTTGTAGCTATACAATCTTTTTCCACAATTCAATTATTTTGTTTTATTCCTTTTTGAAAATTTTATGAATGCATTCAACATTAACATCATTTTTACACCCTATCATCTTCTTTTGTCTTCCTCACTCTTCTGCTGATACCTTTCTTCCCATGTAGTCCCCCTCCTAATTTCACATCTTTTTTATTCTCCAGGCCTCGGAACAGTAGCCTCAGCTGCTGTATATTCATAATGAGAAGGCCATGCTATACTCACAAGACAGTGTTTCATAGAACTCTTATGTAAACCTCAGCTCTTAAATGTTTTCTGATCCCTTTATGTAACGTACTCTAGTCTACAGAAGTCTCATTTAAAGTCAAGCACACACTTAATACTCACCTATGTAACCAGTTATGATTCTCTATATTAAGCTCAGGAAATTATAAACAAAAAATTCATTATCATGTGGTAGGTTTAGTACTAATCTGAAGGTACAGACATAAATATCTATTTAGAAGGAAGTTTGAACTCATTTTCATTTAGCAAAATGTTGTAGTAAATTCCTCTGAAAAGCATATGACCTTTCCAGACATAGTAGAGTTTTGACCAGATTTATAGTTCTAGGCATGAATTTCCTCCTGTGCAATAATTAATTTATTATTGCCTCTGGAAGGTCAAACACAGAATTGATAAAGCAGGCAATTCTACATATTTATAATCTAGAGTTTTGGATATGATAGTAAATAAAGGCTTTTCAAAACAGGCAATCCCTTTAAGCCTGTAAAAATTTTCAGGACTGGGATAACTCAAGATAGGAGATGTATTTTGTATTTTGATTATCATATTTTTAGACAATATGTTATTTTCATTTTGAGAACAAAGTTTCTCTAGAATTTGTAAAATATGTCCTTTCAACAAATTCGGTGTTTGGGTATTTCAGTGTGCTTATGAACCACTCTGACCACATTGCACTACTTGATGACCCAGCTATACCTCTCCTAGGCACATACCCAAAAGAGCCTCTAAAATATAACAAGAACACATGCTCTACTATGTTCATAGCAGCCTTATTTATGATATCCAGAAGCTGGAAAGAACCCAGATGCCCTTCAACAGAGGAACGGATACAGAAAATGTTATACATCTACACAATGGAGTACTACTTAGCTGTTAAAAACAATGACTACATGGAATTCATAAGCAAATGGATGTAACTAGAAAATATCGTCCTGAATGAGGTAACACAATCACAAAAGAACACATTCACTGATAAGTGAATATTAGCCCAAAAGCTTGGAATACCCAAAATACAATTCACAGGTCATATGAAGTTCAAGAAAGAAGACCAAAATGTGAATGCATCAGTCCTTCTTAGAAGGGGGAACAAAATGCTCATGGGAGGAAATACAGGGACAAAGAGTGGAACAGATATTGAAGGAAAGGCCATGCAGAGACTGCCCCACCTGGGGATTCATACCATATGCATTCACTAAACCCAGTCACTATTGCTGATGCCAAGAAATGCTTGCTGACAGGAGCTTGATATAGATGTCTTCTGAGAGGATTTCCCAGAACCCTACTAATACAGATGAGGATAGTTGCAGCTAACCAATGTACTGAAAAAGTGTCCCCAATGGAGGTGATAGAGAAAAGAGTCGAGGAGCTGAAGGGGTTTGCAACCCCGTAAGAAGAACAATATAAACCAACCAGACCATACCAGAGCTCTCAGGGTCTAAAACACCAACCAAATAT
Source organism: Rattus rattus (assembly GCF_011064425.1). Classification (NCBI taxonomy): domain Eukaryota; kingdom Metazoa; phylum Chordata; class Mammalia; order Rodentia; family Muridae; genus Rattus; species Rattus rattus. The sequence goes on from NC_046172.1 coordinate 78,641,396, forward strand.
TACACATGGGGTGACCCATGGTTCCAGCAGCATATGTAGCAGAGGATGGCATTGTCTAGTATTAATAGGAGGAGAAGACCATGGTCCTTTGAAGGCTTGTTTACCCAATGAAGGGAATTCCAGGGTGTTGAGGAGGGAGTGGGTGTGTGGGAAGGGGAGCATCCTCATAGAAGCAGAAAGAGGATGGGAAAGGGAGGAATCAGCAAAGGGGATAAGATTGAAATGTAAATATATAAACTATCCAATAAAAACATTTACATAATTACTTATTTAAACATAAGTTACATACTATAAAATTCATTTCAGAATTCTACCAGACTTTGGATGAAGATATACAACTAATATTTTTTAAATTATTGTAGAAAAATAAAACATAAGGAGCACTTCCAAATTACTTCTATGAAGCCAGCATAATTATAATATCAAAACCAGTTAAAGAAAGCTGCAGGTTAATATTCTTGATGAACATAGATAAAAATATTTAAATATTTACAAGTTGAAGACAGAACTAATAAAACAATATCAGGTTGACTTTATCCCAAATATTCAAGGATTCTTCAATTTAAGTTAAGACTATAAATGTACTAAATAATATAAATTGATTAGAAGAAAAATAAAAAAAAACATTTGGTCATCTCAATATATGAAGAAAAAGCCTTTGAACAATATAAGAGGGTTTTCATGATAAAAGTCCTAGATTAGGACCAGAGGGAACATGCTTAAGCATTATGAAATCTATATATGATATATTCACAGTGATCATTATTCTAAATACATAAAAACTGAAAAAAATCCCATTGAAAATTAGGGTTTGAAATATGTATTGTATTTTTACAATTGCTAATCATTTTCAATATGATGATAGTCTCTAGCAGAACAATATGAAGAGGAATAAAATGGAAAGGGATACCATATGGAAAAATAAGACAAAATATTTTGTGCACACTGAGGCTGGAAATGTTGGAGAGATGAAAACTATTTGATTTCTGACAGGAGACAGCCTCACGACCTTTATAAATATTAATTTTCTATATGTTTTGTTCTTGTACTTATAATAATATTATGTTGAGAATGCCCAAATAAAATCCACCTATTTTATTTGAGGAAAAATAGCTCTAAAATGAGATGAAATGTATAGTGGAAGATCACTTGTTGGGTTTCTTTTCATTTTTATTATTTATTCTTTAACTTTTTTTTTTACAGTCAGGCTTATCCCACCTATCTTATTCGATGGTTTCACATCCCGTACACACCCCATGTCTCCAGAGCCTGTCTTCTGACCCCCATCACTATACCTGTCATTCACAAATTTAAGTACTTCCAGTGTTACATTATCTCAGAGGTCAACCAGGCAGTGTTCTGTATATGCATCAGGGGCCCTCAAATCATCCCCCCTAGTATGCTGACTGCTTGTTGGCTCAATCTCTGAGAGATCCCAGGGGTCCAGGTTAATTGAGACTGCTGGTCTTCTTGTAAGATCATCCTCCTCAGCATCTTCCAGCTTTTACCTAATTCAACCACAGGGGACAGCAGTTTCTGTCCATTTGTTGGGTGTTAAAATCTGTATCTTACTCTTTCAGCTGCTTGTTGGGCCTTTTGGAGGGGAGTCATGATATAACCCCTGTTTGTAAGCACAATATAGTGTCAGTAATAGTGTCAGGTCTTGGTGCCTTCTCTTGAGCTAGATCCCAATTTGGGCCTGTCATTGTACCTCCTTTATCTCAGGCTCATTTCCATTTTTGTTCCTACAGTTCTTTTAGACAGGAACAATTCTGGGTCAGAATTTTTGACTGTGGGATGGCAAGCCCATCCCTCTACTTGATGCCCTGTCTTTCTACTGGAGACTGACTCTGCAAGTTCCCTGTCTCTTCTGTAGGGCATTTCATCAAATGCCCCTCCTTTTGAGTCCTGAGAATCTCTCACCTCCAAGATCACTTATATATTCTAGAGTGTCCCTCCACCTCCTACCTCCCAAGGTTGCCTGTTTCAATATTATCTGCTGGCCTTCATGGCTTCAGTCCTGTTTAATAACCAATAAGTCAGTTTGAGAACAAAAAAATGGCTCACTTTAATTTTTCATAAACCTTTCCCCTAATTATATGATAGAAAATATCAACACAATGCCAGTTACTGGAACTTAAATAGACAGTTGATTCATATTAAAGTCTTGTATAATGATAAATTAAATTATGTAAACAGAATGAATTATTGTAAATTTCTTTATAGAAATGGTGTGTGTGCATTTACAGTGGAGTTCCTGAAGCTATAAATCACAGCTCAGTATAATCCTAGGTTATCACTATTGCCATTGAATCCTGTGCTATTTTTCTACCCCTTTTCACAGAAATAAATTTTCAAAAATTTTGGTTTACTTGGTATCTTATCCTCCACACCAGCCCAGTTGTAAGATGACACATTTATTTTCTCCATTGTTACTCATTGTTTAAAAGCTAGAAGAAACATGCTTTTATTCCAATAATAATGATAATTTCCTGTTTTTATTATTATTTACTTTATTGAAAATAAATTAATTTGTACATATTAAGGTAAATAATGACAAGCAAATATTTTCTACATTTTTATCATTTTTGAAAATTACAGAGACAATTTAAAAATCTCTCAATGAGCATTAAAGTTATTTCAAAAGTACAATTTCTGATGTGGTTCATTATGGTAGCTAGATCACTCTGAATTAATTTTCATTATATATTTACACAGCAGGTAACATAATATCAACTTAAAAGCAGGGCCATTTGTATGACTTCACAACTCTCACTGTGACTAGTTAGAAAATGTTAGTTGAGCTGCTCAGACTTTTGACTTAATGGTAATTTATGCCAATAGAAAATCTACATTAACACAATATTTCTCCTAAATACTAAAAGTCAGTTCTTAGCATTTCATGCTGCTAGCTGTAAAAAAAAGAATTTTGTTACTTTTCATAGTCTGCTGCAATGAAAAAGGTTCTTTATGATGCCACAGACAATTAATTGAGGTACATTACCTAGAAATTTAAAAAGGTCATATGTGGAACATAAGTGACACATCATAACCCCTATTACTGATTACTAAAATGAAAATTAATTCTCTTTATTTTTTTTCTGAGTAGCATAACTATGCTTTAGATCAGAATTACATTTTTATTTGCTTACATTCCTCAAACTTAGTTTTTAGTTTATACTTTTCACAAATGTCAATTTTTAAATTGTCAACTTTAAAAATTGAATGAATGCATCCATATAAAGTAATTTTGTGTTGTAATTATAATTGTATAATGTATACATAGAGTTTAAATCATAGTAGCAGTTTATTAGGTGAATATGTCGAATTATTGTGCTTATAGATAATCATGTATTATAATAGAGAATACTTTAAGAATGGGTTGAAGAATGTGAAATATAATTTTTTTCTGAAATACATGAAATAAAATAACCCCACCAAAGTATGTACTGAAAGGTTTATTAGTGGTGGCCACAAATGTATTTAGTGTAAATATATCACTTGAAGATTGTGAAAACATCAGATAAAATATTTCAGTCTGAGCATATGTCATTTGACAGGTGGAATGACATGGCTGTTTTACGTATAGAAAAAATGATGGTTTAATATCCCGAAGTTCATTGACTGACCTTACACAATCTTGAAAGACAGAATGATATTTAATAGGTAACTTCCATATTTATGTATTTGTATATGTGATAGATATAGATATAGATAGATAATAGATAGATAGATAGACAGATAGATAGATCAAAAACAAGTCTGTACTTAGATATAATTCTGCCTATTCATAGTCACATTTGCTCAGCTGTGAACCTTAAGCCAATGTTATTAAAGAATATCACAGTATGTAAAAGATCTGTCTGGTATAGCCTGACATTGAGATTTATGTTGTAGTCCCAAGACTTTTGAAGCTGAGGCAGGAGGAATATATGAATTTAAAGCAAGACAGAGCTTCATGGTGAGTTCCAGGTCAGCCTAGGATACAATTTGAGACTGTCTTAAAAAATCCAACACAAAGACAAAAGGAGAAGATCCCTTGAAACATTTCCTAAAATAAGTTTAAAAATATGAGGAGTGAAAATTTGGGAATTCATTCAAGATATAGAAATAGAGGCTACATCCCAACAACACTAAGAGTATAATAGAGAAGGATAAATCATGATCTTACTACAAGGCATTGCTTTATTCTAGTATTCTGGGAGAAAAGGCTGACATGAGTTCTTTCAACCACATCGATCCAATAGCCTGTTGAGTCATGCTCATATTTTAACAAGTATAAAAATAATTTAGAATCTTATTAAAATAAAAAAAATAAAACACAATTTTTTGGATCTGGAATTTAGCCAAAATTTTGCCTTTCTCAATTAAGTAGCAATGATTTTCTACTTTATGAACACGACTTATGAATTAATACTCAAAACAGTGGTTTATAGCCCTATCTACACAACACAATTTTATTGAATTTTTTTCATACATAGTCAGGCTTCAGTTTCAAGAATAAGAAAATTTCCTGTTATAGAAGTTTGGCCTGGTTCAATCTCCTAGTCCCATGCTTTCAGAACTAAGAGCCAGAATCAAAATATATTTATGAATACCTTGACCATATAGCTAGGCTCTTCTCTGTCTAGAATCATAACTTAGGAAAACCCATTTATTTTAATCTATATTTTGCCATGTGGCTGGATACATCTGCTTAGGTACCATGCTTCCATCTCCTCTTACCTTCCTGGGTGGATCTCCTGGGCCTGGCTTAATCCCAGAAACCTTCCTGTCTCCTGAGTTTTCCATATCTATTTCCTGACCAAGCCATAGGCCATAGGTTTAGGCTTTTTAATTGACATGTGATATATCCATACAATACACAATATATTCTCAGTATATCCTGCTTTCTTTTTTATTAGATTTATTTTCATTTTCATCCATGTACCTGTTCCTGTCTTCATGTGTACATCCATCATGTATACATGGTTTGTAGAGGCCAGAGGATGATATTGGATCTCCTGGAGCTGGAAATATAAGTAACTTTGAGGCAACAATGTAGCTATTGGTAACCAAACTCTTGTCTTCTGGAAAAGCAATAGTAAGTGCTCTTAATTGCTGAGTCAGCTTATCAGCTCCCATCTTCTATTTAAAGATGACCCCAAATGTTGTATGTACCCAAGTAGCTTTGAAACTTAGGAATAACACTTAAGATTGAAAGCAAACAACTAATGTGTAAATACCAGATGAAATGTGGCAAAGGTTCATGGTGTATGGTAATGCTAATGATATAATGATATGGAGGCATATTAGCAACATTCTAATACCATATTTTTGTGTAGCATAGCTCAACCAATGACATGAAATAACAGTTTCCTGCTCTGTAACCTTGAGAAAGCTTCAGATACTCTCATGCATGGAGGAATTCAAATTGTCCTTTGAATAGAACCTCAATACTTCCACTCAAGTGTATATAGCTGAAAATCCTATACAAGGTAATATATTTCATAGAAAATGTTAATATTAATAAAAAGGAATGTTCCCTTTATCTGAAGACTTTGGCATTTTAAATTCCATTGAGTTTTTCAGTTATAAGAATATATTGTTATCCAGATATTCATATATAAGCCTTAGAAAAACACTTGAAATACAATGATAAAAGGTTTCGGATGAATAAAAGGTCACAATACCATTTCTGGAAATATTTTATTTGAAGAGGCTGGAGACAGGAAGAGGGACCTTCTGCAATCATGTAATGAGCTTTCTCATAAATGCAATGGATGTTTGTAGACATGGCATGACAGTGTTTTTACAGTAATTTTAATTACACTCGCAGAAGGATTTCTACTCTTCTCCATGTGTATCATGTGCATGTATTTATGTATATATATATATATATATACACATATATGTGTGTGTGCATGTGTGTGTGTGCGTGTGTGAAATTTTAAGTAGAAATTAAGATACTAATTAAATACTAATTCTTCTATATTATCTTTATAAAGTTGACAGTGACTGAGTAAATTAGGAAAAAATGAAAACTAATCTTTGTCTTAATGAATTTTCAGCTTTGGGCTTCTCATTTGAATTTCCATAAGATGTGTACAGACTGTTTTTTTCTGACCCTAAGGATAAAACTTAAGCCATTGCACATGCAAGGCATAAGTTCTCTCACCACACTGCATATACAGCCGAAAGGTACAGATTTTGATCCTAGCTATGGAACGTCATACCTTTGGTAAATCATTGGTAAATGAAACCTATGATATTCGGTTTCATTTAAAGAGTATTTCAAATATATAACCTGACTTTTCTAAATTATCTATATTTTCTACTAGGAAACTACATTTTATAGCTCTGTATTGTTGCTCTACAAAGAAATTATGTACAGTTCTTTCTTACTTCTTATGACATAAAAGGAAAATCTGGGTTAGATATTAATATAGATGTCTAAATTTCATATGATGTAATTTCCATGAATGTATAAATTTTAAAGCTTGAGAGATGGATCTGCAGTTAAAATCACTTACTGATCTTTCAGAGGACCTGACTTCAGTTTCCTGTAGAGCCATCTATTATCAGAAGCCATATAGGAAAGGCTAAGTCATGCAAGTGAGTTTCTTAGAGATGGCCCACCATTTTGCATAGTTTCAGTGGGTATGCACTAAAATGCAGAGTCCATAAAGACTTCATTCCAGAATTGTTTCTTGCTAGTGATTTTTTCTATCACTATTACATAGCCCTAATGATTTCTGGGCATCAGATCACACTATTGAACAGATTTCTTACAGAGTCAATATAAATTAGCGAGGCATATAATAAAACTGTGCCAATGAATTGATGATTTCATAATTCCTGATAATTTTATAGAATTCCTAAATTGATACAAATAATCTCAAGCCACCTATAAAATAAAATCTGCAAGTAGAGCTCTGCAAAACTTCATATTTCAGAGGCTAATTGCATGAGGAAAAGAAGGCAGATTTGGTACATATTTATGATCAGGGAAATCATTCCTTCTAGGTTAGGAACAATGCCACTTTCTGGTAACTAAAGTTCATAAACTGGATAAAGTTCATAAACTGGGATTGGACAATTTGTTGTAGATTTGCAAGGTGAAAAAAAATAAATGATGGACTAGTCTATCTATCTAAGACTTCAAAATAATAAGACACAAGGCAGATGATCTATCTCTTGACAAAAACCATGCTGTTATAACATAAAAATTGTAGTTTTAAACTTTTAACTAACTTGTAGAACTAAATGGTAGACAATGAATGTTGAGTCAGATACTAGTCTTAATGGAAAGATATGTAAACATTTCTGTTGTAACTCCTTAAACCTTATGACATGAACTATTGCCTTTAAATTTATAATGAACTTATTGAAGGTAAGAAAATCATGTAATCAATTTTCTTGTTTTAACAGCTCTACCAGATTGTTATATGAGGTAAGTTCTTAGAGAAAGTATAAATACGGAGAACAGAAATAAAGTTTGTTGGAGCTTCTTTTCTCTTCTTCATCCAGAGTGAAGGTTCATTTTGCATGTCTTTTATTGTCTCTCTGGTTCATGAAGAGTTAACAAACTTTTAGCCATGGAGCAGGAGTTAATTACCATAAGCCAGCAGCTTTTGACCTCAGAATTGCAAAGAGTTAAAGAAAGAAAAATGCCAAATACTAAGTAACTTTTGCTCATCAATTGGAACTTTTGCTCCCACTGTCACTGACACCACTCACTACTACCTGCCTCAGTCTACCCTGGATGCCAGGGTAGTTACTGGCAATCTATAGCTCTACATCCAGGGTACCCAAAACTTTCCTCTGACTTCCATGAGAATCAGGACATAAATTTAGTGCAAATTTACAGGCAGGCAATAATTCATATACACATAATACAAATAAATCTTAAGATTAAACTTCAATAAAATGCAATCATAGTAAATATATAGGTACATGACAATTTGTGGTTCTTAATCACACTTTGAAATGGTTGGAAATTTTTGTTGTGCTCAATGCAGTTTATTGTCACTCTCCAAAGGTATGCTGCAGCTTCTAACACTGTACTTTACATAATTTTATAATTTATTTATTTACTTATTTATTATTTTACTTATTCACTTTACATTTTACCCATAGCCCCACCAAATTTCAGCCTCTCTCTCTCTCTCTCTCTCTCTCTCTCTCTCTCTCTGTCTCTCTCGTTTTCTCTCTATCTGTACCTTTGTCTCTCAATGTTGTGTTCATTCTCTTTTTCCCTCTCCAAAAAATTCCCCTGAAACACTAAAGCACATAAAACAAAGAAAAGACCAAGTGAAACACTATAAAAAGCACATAAGAAAACCATGGGGTTCATTTTGTGTTGGCCAACTACTCCTGAATATAGGTTCTGCCCTTTAGCATGGTTGATATACCCAGTAACACACCATTGAACAAAACTGTTTTTTATTTCTCAGGAGATATCAATTGCAAATACCATCTTGGTTATTGTGCGCTTATTCCAGAAATATGTCTTATAGGTAGGTCACTTTTAGTTAACAGAGTTTATAGGTAGATGATATCGATGATTATATTTCTCTTTCTAGTATCAGGAACAATTGTCAGTAAAACAGAAACCTCTAGTTGGTTAATAGCTCTATTTTTTATGTCTGGTGATTAAGGTAGTGTTATCTTCAGCAATAAGGCCTTACTGTATATTATTTTAGGAAGCTGCTACAGAAGTAGGTTTCCATATGGCTTTTCAAGCAGCCTTTAAATGTGAGATGTCATTTTCCATATTCCTACCATTGTCCCCATTTGATTCTCCTATTCTGATTTTCTCTTTATCTCTTTATAACACTGTATTTTCTATCAACTCTTTTGGAAGATAAACTTTTCCTTCCTGGTCCCTTACTAGCCACCTAATCTCCAGGGTTATTTTGATTGAAACATACATACATAAAATTAAAAATATTATATTCATATATAATAGAAGAGTTGGAATATTTAACTATCTCTGGACTACTCACAATGATGTTTTCTAACTATTGATTTTTGAAATATTTAATTTAATTTTCTTAAAAGCTGAATATAATTATGAGAAAATTACAGGAATTATTGATGAACTCTGAGTTACCCATAACCCAATGGTGTTACGTTAAGAAAAGAAATAAAAATATATCTCCTTGGAGTCATTTGACCAAGAGCATGTCCAGACTTTAAATATCTACTTAATGCTCCTGTGTCTTCTCTCCTTTGTCTGGTACATGAGTCTGAATCTGTGCTGGCCTGAAGAAGGCTGTCTTGTGTATCTATCCTTGTATCTGTCCCTGTAGCTGTGTGTAACTCTTGCATGCCTAGGTCTCTGAGAGTGTGTTTGTATTTCTGTGTGCCTTGCCTGTCTTCTCTGTATCTCTGTGTGTCTTGTTTGTCTGCTGTGTACCTGTGACTGTCTGCTGTATATCTCTCTGTGTATCTGCTATGTATTTGTATGTGTCTGCCTGTCAGACATGTATCTGTGTGTGACTGTTGTGTTACTGTATGTTTCTGTCTATAGCAAATTGTTCTTCTTGCTCTTTTATTGAACAACACAGAAAGCATCACATGGAGGAAGGTATCCTTTACAGAACTTTTTAATCGTCTTGCAAGTGATTAAGTCACTGGCTCCAATTGACCCCCCAACTGACCCAGAAAAAATGTTTAGAAAAATCAGTATTTATCTTTTACCTTCTCCTTTCTCTCCTCTTCCTCCACATTAATCCATTAATTACATTTTTTTCTCTTAGAGTTTGTATGGTTTTATAAATATATAATTTGGCAAACCTACATAAATATAGAACTCACAAATAAGAGAAAAAAATTTTGTATTTCTGATAACCAATTAATTAGCTAAATCTGATTATCTCCAGTGACACCAGTTTTTCTTCAAGTGATAACTTCATCTAGATTCTTCCAGAGGACTCTCGCTGTTCCTTCTTAGTATAATTTTAAAAAGAAAAGTATAAAAGCAGGTTTTTATGGAGGCAGATCTCAGGTGGGATTAGTCAGAGGTCAGGGACCAAGAATCTGAGAGCATGCAAGAGGATTGAAGAGGGTGAGGTTCTGTGTCTAGGATATCTCTTTTAGTTGACATTTTGTTGTTGTTATTGGTGGTGGTGGTAGTGGTGTTGCTATTGGTGTTTGTACAGGGCCTCACTATTTATCACAGGTTTATCTGAAACTCTTTATACTCTCTGTAATGGCCTTGAACTTGGGATCTGCTTCTTATATACATTGCCAATACGACTGGCCCATGGTAGAGTTAGGGGAAGGTTTTTATTATAGATATGGAAAAGAGAAAATACTCAGGGGCATCTGTAAGAATCCATAGCAAGAAAGAGAAAGAAGTAGCCTGAACAAGGCTCCCCATGCTGTATCATCCAGGAGAGAAGCACAAGGAGAGTAGAGCAGGAACAGGAGCTGGTGTGAGCAAAAGAGACAAAGGGAACATATTTCAAATTGTGGTTGTAAGGACAATGGATAGTTGGGGAAAGAGAAGACTGACCTTTGGAAGAGTTTAGGATTAGTGAGCACCTAGGAAGGTTAACAGGTACTTGTAATAATGAGAAAGCCTGGAAGCCAGTTTGACCTTTGGTATGCTAATAGGCAGGACAGATAGCCCTTTGTTCATTCTGCTTTTGATAAGGAGGACAGATTGTAGTATAGGGGAACTGGCTTTACAAGTTCCTGAGGAATGCTGGCCTTTATCTAACTGCCAGAAATCCACCTAGAGTCCAGGACTATCTTTTGGAATTTGGGGAAATGAAGTTGCTTTTAGACCTGACATTTATTTCAGTCTACTGAGAGCTAGAAATAAAAGCCTTCACTTAACTGTCAATTTGAATTCTCACTGGAGTGTAGATATTTTCCCAATTGTTATCAGAGCAGTTAAAACTGGAAGGCTGTCTTGAAAACCATTTTATTTTTGAGTCAAGGTATAAATAGCTACTTATATTCTCTTTATTAAGGATAGAAATGCTAATTGAACTTTTGCTTTTTTGAAGACAGATAATTTAACAGGGAAGCCAAAAACATAGTTGTATGGACAAATCTGTTCTTTGAGGCAATACAAAATTTACATGAATTTCTACAAAGTGGTATTTGTGGTAATTTTTGCAGTTCCTTAGCCTCTGCCTCTGTTGCATAACGTGTAAGACAAACATAATTGTAAGAAGAAATCTGAGATCATTTAAAAGATGGGGTACAATGAAAAAGCTTAATGCAGTGTTTAGCATAAAATGATCACTTTATAAATGGTGAAAATTATTTTTATAACACATCAAGTGTTATGGCAACTATAACCTGTAAAACCATTGTTATACAACGTGTTCTAGACAGAAACCTGGACCTTGTGAGAGATGTGTTTTTGTCTTTGACATAGAAATACTATGACTCTTCAAGATCCATACATGATTCATGTACCTAATAAATATTGAAAAGTATAAGCCTAAACACTTTAATTTACACATGGATTTTATTTATGTAACATGCAACTTTTAACTGTACTTACAATTTGTACTTTACTTATCTCATGCTCCTTAATGACAAAGAAGTTTGAATCTACAGTATCAATAAAAATTATGTATTTTGGGGAAGAAACATTTACCAGATCTTTTAAGAAACTAGGATAAATGAGATGAAATTTGATACAAAATAAAGAAATTAAGTAAATTAAGTAATTATTTTAAAGGGAGAATCAATATTCTTAACATTCCTTCTAGGCTCCTCCCCAATTTGCCAGACATGCTTGACTCACTGTAAAAGGGTCTTCATGCCCGCTCCTCACTCTCTTACTCTCTTCCTTTCTTGCCTCCTTCCCCTCTTCCCCCTGTTTCTTCTTTCCCCATTCCCCACGCCCCTCACTCTCCAAGTGTTCATGTCTGGCCTCTACTCCTCTACTCCTCTATCCCTGTACTCCTCTTTCTCTTTCTCTCTCTCTCTCTCTCTCTCTCTCTCTCTCTCTCTCTCTCTCTCTCCCTCTCCCCTTTCTCTGGCTCTACTACCCCTCAACCCCTCTCCAGGCCTTTAATAAATTCTATTTCATATTATACCTGTTATGTGGTTTGTACCTCTGAAGGACCCTAGTTTTTACTGAAGCATAAGAGCTATTAAGAGGTTTGGCCTGGTAGAAAGTAGGTAAGAGTTACTGTGAAGGACCCTAAGGGCTTTCACCAGCTTTACACGTATGGCCTCAGGTCAAGATTAGGCCAAGTAACAGCTTCCTGCCTCGGATAAAGGCTAGGCCAAGTTCCATTCTCCACCCACAGTTCTTTGGAGGAGCAGGGAGATTCTTGAAAATGGGCAGAAGTACTGACTTATAGTCACCTGACCCTCTTTGAAGACATGTCATATAAGTTTAAACTGTAAATCTGCTGATGTAACCTGTACCCCTAAGAAGTATAAAAACTGCTTGTTTATAGCCATTCAGGGTCGCCTTCTAGTCACTCTCCAAGAGGGCTGATTGAAGGTCGACCCCTTTATACTAGAAATTAAACCTCTCCCATTTCCATAGAACTCCATTCTCTTGCCTCACTTGGAGGGTCTCCAGACTTACTTCAAGCCTTACACCTCATGGGCCCACAGAGACACCCTCTTCCCCAGCATCATACTATGTGCCTTTACCCAACATATCCCTTGTTTCATTTTCTTTTCAATAAAACACAAGAAATATGCTTATTAAAGAATTTGAGGTGAGAGTTTAAAGAATTTAGTATAAATATTTTCAAAGTATATTTATCAATTAACTATTTTATCTCATTCTTAATTAGATTTTAAATTAATAAAGATAGATTATCTGAGACCATAATTTGGTTATCATTTTAAACAATTTTAATCAAAATCTAGGAACTAAAATCATTAAAAATTGACCATTGTCTAGCACTAGCCTTGCACTTCAATCTGGAGGAGCCCTGCAGTACACCAAGAGAGTCCTGCCTTAAAGGGCCCTAGACCTAACCAGCTTGTAACTCTGCCCAACCACCCATCCTAGTTGTATTTACCTGCTACCCCAACTGGATCCAAATGAGACACAGCCTTTAGAGTAGGGTCTGCCTGAGGCACACCCAAAAGAGTTTGATACTCTGACCTTAATTATCTGGCACTTGGTTCATCCCACTTTCCTAGGATTATCCAACCAACACCAGGGAATACCAGATACCTAAGGGACAGCATAAGAACACAAGTACCACGAGAGCCCAGCTTTTCTACTACAACAAACACTGGATACCCTAATGAAACTGAAGCTTTGGAAGAGAATTTTAAATCCAATCTCATAAAGATAACAATCTCATAAAGAGAACATGAGTAAATTTCATAAAGAAATTCAGAAAAATACATTCAAATGGGTAGAAGCATTAAAATGGGAAGAAATATAAAGAAATTCAGAAAAATACAATTAAACAAGTGAAGGATATAACTAAAACTCTCCGTTCTTAATGCCTTGTGCGAAACTCAAGGCCAAGTGGATCAAGTACCTCCACATAAAACCATATACAGTCGAACTAGTAGAAAAAAAATGGGGAAGAGCCTCGAACACATGGGCACTGGGGAAATTTTCCTGAGCAGAACAAAAATGGATTATGCTCTAAGATCAAGAATCAACAAATGGGACCTCATAAGATTGCAAAGCTTCTGTAAGGCAAATGATACTGTCATTAGGACACAACAGCATCGCTTCTCGACCTTTTGTCTAAGATCAAGTGTAGGACACAACAGCAACCCACAGGTTGGGAAAAGATCTTTACAAATCCTACATTTGAAAGAGGGCTAATATCCAATGTTTATAAAGAACTCAAGAAGTTAGACTCCAGAGAATCAAAAGGGGAGGGGGAGGGATTAGGGGGATGTTTGCCCACAAACCAGGAAAGGGAATAACATTCGAAATGTAAATAAGAAATACTCAAGTTAATAAAAAAATTTGGGGTATAGAGCTAAACAATGAATTCTCAGCTGAGGAATGTCGAATGGCTGTGAAGTACCTAAAGAAATGTTCAAAATCCTTAGTCATCAGGAAAATGCAAATCAAAAAACACCCCTGAGATTCCACCTCACACCAGTCAGAATGCCTAAGGTCAAAAACTCAGGTGACAACAGATGCTGGGGAGGATGTGGAAGAAGAACACTCCTCTATTGCTGGTGGGTTTGAAAGCTGGTACAACCACTCTGGAAATCAGTCTGGCAGTTCTTCAGAGAATTAGCATAATACTACCTGAAGACCCAACTATACCATTCCTGAGCATAACCTAAACGATGCACCAACATATAACAAGGACACATTCTTCACTGTCTTCATAGTAGCCTTATTTATAATAGCCAGAAACTGAATGTTCTTCAACAGAGGAATGGATACATAAAATGTGGTACAGCTATTAAAAACAATGACTTCATGAAATTCATAGGCAAATGGATGAAAATAGAAATTATCATCCTGAGTGAGGTAACCCAATCACAAAAAAAACACACATGGTATGCACTAATTGATAAGTTGATATTAGCCAAAAAGCTCAAATTACCCAAGATACAATTCATAGACCACATGAAACTCAAGAAGAAGGACAACCAAAATGGGGGATGCTTCAGTCCTTCTTAAAGGGGTAACAAAAGTTTGGAGCAGAGACTGAAGAATGGCCATTCAGAGCCTGCCCCACCTGGGGCCCAGACCGTATTTATATGGCCACCAAACCCAGACAATTTTGCTGATGCCAAGAAGTGCATGCTGACAGGAGCCTGATATAGCTGTCTCCTGAGAGGCTCTGCCAGAGCATGACAAATACAGATGCGAATGGTAACAGCCAACCTTTGAACTGAGAACAGGATACTCTTTGGGGGAGTTAGAGAAAGGATTGCAGGAGCTGAATGGGGCTTGTAACCCCATAAGAACAACAATACCAACCAACCAGAACTCCCAGGGACTAAATCACTACCCAAAGAGTACACATGGACAGACCCATGGCTCCAGCTGCATGTGTAGCAGAGGATGGCCTTATTGCACAGCAATGGGAAGAGAAGCCCTTGGTCCTGCCAAAGTTGGACCCCCCAGTGTAGGGGAATGTCAGGACAGGGAGGTGGGACGGGGTGGGTAGTTGGGGGGAGTACCCTCATAGAAGAAGGAAGAGGAGGGATGGGATAGGATGTTTCTGGACAGAAAACCTGGAAAGGGGATATCATTTGAAATGTAAATAGAAAATCCAATAAAAATGGGGTATAGAGCTAAACAGAATTCTCAACAGAGGAATCTTGAAGAACAGAGAAGCAACTAATGAAAAGTTCAGTGTCCTTATTCATAAAGGAAATGCAAATCAAAAAGAACTCTGAGATTCTACCTTATACCCATCAGAATGACTAAGATTAAAAATTCAAAGGACAGTACATGCTGGTGAGGTGTGGAGCAAGGGAAACACTCCTCCACTGCTGTGGGAGTACAAACTTGTACAACCACTCTGGAATTCAACTTGTCAGTTTCTCAGAATTCCTACCTCAAGACAGCTATACCACTCCTGGGCATATACTCAAAAGTTGCTCCACCATCCCACAAGAATACTTGCTCAACAGTGTTCATAGAAGCTTTATTCCTAATAGCTTGAAACTAGAAACAACCCAGATGTCTCTTAACTGAAGAATGGATACAGAAAATGTGGTATATGTACACAATGGATAATTACTCAGCCACTAAAACAAGGGCATCATGAATTTCACAGACAAATGGATAGAACTGCAAAAGATCATCCTGAGTGAGGTAACCCAGACAGAAAATGGCATGCATGGTCTTAGTGGATATCTGTCATAAAGTACAAGATAACGATGCTATAATTAACAGACCCAAAGAATACAAATAACAAGGAGGACCCAAGTAAGGATGTTTGAATCTTCCACAGAAGGGGAACAAAATACATATCTGAGAAAAATGGTAGGTGTGAACAGGGTAGAAGAGAGGATAGGGAGGGATGGAGGGGTCATATATAGGCAAAGCAGGAGAGAGAGAAGGGAGATTTGGGGGGGTGATGAGGGGCAATCTTTAGCATGTACCAGAGACCTGGGATATGGATAAGCGACAGAGGGTGTAAGTGGGTGACTCTAGCAGAGATTTCTGGCAGTGGGGGATATGGATCCTGAAATGGACACTTCCTATAGTGTAGCAGGTCTTCTATTGGAAGGATAATAACCCACTCATAATGCCCTCAACCCAAAATTTCTCCTACCTACAAGTTGTACATGGACAAAGGTATAATGCAGCATATCCAGAGGTTAGGCATGGCCCCTGGTTGAGGGATGGGGTCATGTTCATCATGAAGGATGATAAGGCAGAGTAGGTTGGTGGGGATACACCCTCATAGAAGCAGGAAGAGGTTGAGGGCATAGGAGGGTTGTGGAATGGAAACAGGAAAGGAGGATAACCTTTGAAATGCAAATAAATAAAATAACCAATAAAAAAGATAGAAAAGAGACTGAGGAAATGGCCAACCAATTACTGTGCCAAATTGTTACCCATCCCATGGGCATGAACCAATACCTGACATTATTAATTATATTCTGTTATGTTGACAGATAGGAACCTAGCATAACTAAGAGGCTCCACAGAGCAGCCAATGGAAAAAAGATACAGAGACTCACCCCAAAACTTAGATGGAACTTGGGGAGTCCTATGGAAGAATTGGGAGAAAGTTTGAGGGACTCAAAGAGGACAGAGACTCCACAGGAAGATCAACCTGAACCCTTGTGGGCTCTCAAAGACTGAATCAACAACCAAAGTACAAACACAGGCTGGACTTAGGCCTCCCCACACTTACGTAGCAGATGAGCATCTTGGTCTACATGTAGGTCTCCCAAACAACTGGAACATGGGCTGTGCCTGAGTCTGTTGCCTAACAGGAATTGATGTGCCTGGAGCAGGGAGTTGACACCCAGAGGGGTAGGACTTGCATAAGGCATGAGGGGGAACTGGAAGGAGAGAAAGGACTGATATTAGGTTGTAAAGGGAATAAATATATAAAATGAAATTGATATTTCATATTTTGAACATTGATCAAAGTCTATCTATCTATCTATCTATCTCTATCTATCAATCTCTACCTCTATCTATATCTATATTATGTTGTTGTAAAAATATAAAAAATAAAAAAAAGTAGGATTGTCTTTTGTCCTCACTAGGTCTGGCACCACAGTGCCCCAAGATATCTGCTGGATATCTTGCCAGAAGCACACATTCCAATTCTGTGGCAGCCCAAACCAGCCACAACATACTGCATTACACTTAAACCTACACATGAAAGAACACACAACACAATAATCTTTGACCTAATTGGTAAGATATAATTGCCCTCCTAAACATACAAAGCCCAGTACCATCCATCTCTTAAGAACATTAATAACCACCTTTAAAAAAACAAAGCAGAAACTTTTTTTTCTCTCTTTTTTTTTTTTTTTTTTTAACTTGAGTATTTCTTATATACATTTCGAGTGTTATTCCTTTCCCGTTTTCCGGCCAAACATCCTCCTCCCCTCCCCTTCCTTATGATTGTTCCCCTCCCAACCCTCCCCCATTGCCGCCCCCCCCCAACAGTCTAGTTCACTGGGGTTCAGTCTTATGGGACCCAGGGCTTCCCCCTTCCACTGGTGCTCTTACTAGGATATTCATTGCTACCTATGGGGTCAGGGTCCAGGTTCAGTCCATGTATAGTCTTTAGGTAGTGGCTTAGTCCCTGGAAGCTCTGGTTGCTTGGCATTGTTGTACATATGGGGTCTCGAGCCCCTTCAAGCTCTTCCACTTCTTTCTCTGATTCCTTCAACGGGGGTCCTATTCTCAGTTCAGTGGTTTCCTGCTGGCATTCGCCTCTGTATTTGCTGTATTCTGGCTGTGTCTCTCAGGATCGATCTACATCCGGCTCCTGTCGGTCTGCACTTCTTTGCTTCATCCATCTTGTCTAATTGGGTGGCTCTATATGTATGGGCCACATGTAGGGCAGGCTCTGAATGGGTGTTCCTTCAGTCTCTGTTTTAATCTTTGACTCTCTCTTCCCTGCCAAGGGTATTCTTGTTCCCCTTTTAAAGAAGGAGTGAAGCATTCACATTTTGATCATCCGTCTTGAGTTTCATGTGTTCTATGCATCTAGGGTAATTCAAGCATTTGGGCTAATAGCCACTTATCAATGAGTGCAGCACCATGTATGTCTTTTCTGTGATTGGGTTAGCTCACTCAGGATGATATTTTCAGTTTCAACCATTTGCCTCTGAATTTCATATGTGTCGTTGTTTTTGATAGCTGAGTAATATTCCATTGTGTAGATGTACCACATTTTCTGTATCCATTCCTCTGTTGAAGGGCATCTGGGTTCTTTCAGCTTCTGGCTATTATAAATAAGGCTGTGATGAACATAGTGGAGCACGTGTCTTTTTTATATGTTGGGGCATCTTTTGGGTATATGCCCAAGAGAGGTATAGCTGGATCCTCAGGCAGTTCAATGTCCAATTTTCTGAGGAACCTCCAGACTGATTTCCAGAATGGTTGTACCAGTCTGCAATCCACCAACAATGGAGGAGTGTTCCTCTTTCTCCGCATCCTCGCCATCATCTGCTGTCACCTGAGTTTTGATCTTAGCCATTCTCACTGGTGAGGTGAAATCTCAGGGTTGTTTTGATTTGCATTTCCCTTATGACTAAAAGATGTTGAACATTTCTTTAGGTGTTTCTCAGCCATTCGGCATTCCTCAGCTGTGAATTCTTTGTTTAGCTCTGAACCCCATCTTTTTTAATAGGGTTATTTTGTCTCCCCTGTGGTCAACTTCTTGAGTTCTTTTTATTATTTTGGATATAAAGGCCCCAGGCAGAATCTTAACGTCACCTGGCATGGCTTCACTCCCTCTCCCTCCTCTCTTCTTCCTTCTCCTCTAATGACAGGCCTCCTTCTATCCTGTATTTTACAAATTCAATGGGGAGAAGGTTCTGGTGAAGTCACCTGAGTCCTGAGTATATGACTAGGCAGCTTTCCTTGGGGCAGTGGAATTAGAATCAAAATATAGATAACTTCAGGGCAAACTACAACACACACACACACACACACACACACACACACATATATATATATATATATATATATATATATATATATATATATAATTTTATGGTTCTTAAAGCCTATGGGAAATTATCATTAATTTCATAGTTCCATATTATAAATATACAAATATAATCTTCTTAAGGGTATAATTATTGACATATATATGTATGTGTGCATATATATTTATAAAGCATTATATAGAGAATTACCATAAGAATCTGTAGCAAAAATATTTTTATTTTGAAATGTTACCTTGAAATTTGAAAACTTTTCTACCAAATATTTATTTGAATTGTCTTTTTCTATATAATGTAAATTTCTCTTCTAAGTGCTTCAGAGGTTTGTAAAAATATTTAATGGATCATTTATTCCTTTTTTAAAAATATTTCCTGACATGCACTTTGAAGATGCACACTACATTGATAAATTTTAAGTACTTTAGCTCCTCTCTCAAATTAAATGCTAAAAGTAAAACTGTTCATTCTTAACACAGGGAAATTAGTCATTTGTTTTACAAAAAAGCTTCACACTTTCTTTTTTTAAATTTAATATTCTTGGATATTTTATGTGTTTACATTTCATACATTATTCCCTTTCCCCACTTTCCCATAATCCTCCCCACTCCCCTTGCTACTATGAGGATGCTCCCACTCCCACCCACCCACTCCAACCTCAAAGCCCTGGCATTCCCCTACATTGGGGAAACATGCCTTCACAGGACCAAGGGCTTTTCTTCTTATTGAGGCTGGACAATGCCATCTTCTGTTACATATGTGGATGGAGTCATGGGTCTCTCCATGTGTACTCTTTGGTTGATGGTTTAGTCCCTGGGAGTTTGGTTGGGGTCTGGTTGGTTGATATTGTTGTTCTGTCTATGGTGTTGCAAATCCCTTCAGCTCCTTCAGTCTTTTCTCTAACTCCTCCATTGGAGTCCCCTTCTTCAGTCCAATGGTTAGCTGCAACCATTCTCATCTGTATCAGTAGGGGTTTGACAGAGCCTCTCAGAAGACACCTATATCTGGCTCCTGTCAGCAAGTATTTCTTGGCATCAGCAATAGTGACTTGGTTTGGTTGCAGCATATGGGCTGAGTCCCCAAGTGGGGCAGTCTCTGGATGACCTTTTCTTCAGACCCTGCTCCACTCTGTCCCTGTATTTCCTTCTGTATTTTGTTCTCCCTTCTTTGAATTTTTTTAATGAATGTTCTATTCCACTGGAAAATATATTATTTATCCTTAGATTATTTATCAAGTTCCTCCAGATCAATAATTTGATGAGTTTATGAATTTCTGATTGAATTCTCCCATCTAATGACTTATATATATTTAAATGTTTCAAAGCATTATGGACATACTATTCAGAGAGCCAATTGAACCAAAATTCATTTAATCTAACTACAAACTGAAGGAGATGTAGTTTCCTTTATTAAAAAAAGTCCATATTATGGAACCTAATTAACAGCATCTAAAATTTGAGATATAAGGACTTTCAATCGCTTAGACAAAAATGATATGTTTGTTGAAGAAGGGACTTGTATAGCTCAATAGAGAAAAAAAAATGAATAAAGTAATGAAAGAGAATTTGATAGTAGGTATAAAAAAATCCTGGGACAGTAATCGGAAAATTGAATCCTTACCAGCACTCACTATAAAGAGAGTAAAATGTGGCATGCATGAAATGAGATGCTACTTTACTTGTGATTTATCACTCGAAGAAAGTCTGTTTCAGTCCATTTATTTTCACTTTAATAGTGTCTCCTTTCTCCTTTTCACTCACCCCTAATCTTTGAAGCCACAGCCATGCTTTCTTCTCTTTGCTTTATTCCTTTCTCCATTTACTCACTGCATGCTGAATCAGTCCACTTTAAACATACTTTAATAAAAGTTAAAATGTTATATATCAGTCTCTACAAGTAATTTTTTAAAATGAGGATAAAGAAAAAAACTGTTATCTGTCACTGTCCTTCAAAAACAGAAAATGATTATTATTTTTTTATGTATCTTTCTAGGTGTTTTGTGTACAGAGTTTTATGGTATCAAGATCATGCTATGTGTATTTTTTCAAGTTTTGGTGGCTCAGTCTTACAGTTTTAAAGTTTTCAAATATTCCCTTCAGTTTTGTTCTATTCTGCTGTAAGACTATATTCTAATTTGTTTGACAAGTTATTTATATCACATTTTATTGTATAAAATAAATAGCACTG
Source organism: Rattus rattus (assembly GCF_011064425.1). Lineage (NCBI taxonomy): Eukaryota > Metazoa > Chordata > Mammalia > Rodentia > Muridae > Rattus > Rattus rattus. The sequence goes on from NC_046172.1 coordinate 78,662,645, forward strand.
TAATAATTGGAAAGAAAATGAGTACATATGTCTGATTAATTAAAATCAATTGTTACAAGGAAAACTGGTTAGTTTACAGATTAAAGTGAAAATAAAAGGTGGTTAATATTCTCCCATTTTACTTCTCAGCAATAAAGTATTAATTCAATGCCTGACTAGGAAATTTTTGATACTTGCATCATCTTTTTGGGAAAAACACACACTATATTGCTTTTTCTGGCAAGTTAAACTAAATGGAAATATTATGTGTGTGCTGAATGTGGGGAATTACATGAAATCTTCTTCATCCCTTTCTTGCATTTGAGCAGGTCATTGAACATGCTCTGGTTTTCAAAAGGAAGCATAACAAAACCTTGGGACTATGAAGAAAAGCATTCTCTCTTGGGTTTGATTTCTTTTTTTTTTTTTTTAATCTTTATTAACTTGAGTATTATTTACATTTCGATTGTTATTCCCCTTCCCGATTTCCAGGCCAACATCCCCCAACCCCTTCCCCTTCCCTTTTATATGGGCTTTCCCTCCCCATCCTCCCCCCCATTACCACCCTCCCCACAACAATCATGTTCAATGGGGGTTCAGTCTTGGCAGGACCAAGGGCTTCCCCTTCCACTGGTGCTCTTACTAAGCTATTCATTGCTACCTATGAGGTTGGAGCCCAGGGTCAGTCCATGTATAGTCTTTGGGTACTGGCTTAGTCCCTGGAAGCTCTGGTTGGTTGGCATTGTTGTTCATATGGGGTCTGAAGCCCCTTCAAGCTCTTCCAGTCCTTTCTCTGATTCCTTCAATGGGGGTCCCGTTCTCAGTTCAGTGGTTTGCTGCTGGCATTCGCCTATGTATTTGCTGTATCCTGGCTGTGTCTCTCAGGGAGATCTACATCCAGTTCTGTCAGCCTGCACTTCTTTGCTTCATCCATCTTATCTGGTTTGGTGGCTGTATATGTATGGGCCACATGTGGGGCAGGCTCTGAATGGGTGTTCCTTCTGCCTCTGTTCTAAACTTTGCCTCCCTATTCCTTCAAGGTATTCTTGTTTCCTTTTAAAGAAAAAGTGAAACATCTGCATTTTGGTCATCCTTCTTGAGTTTCATGTGTTCTGTGCATCTAGGGTAATTCAACCATTTGGGCTAATATCCACTTATCAATGAGTGCATACCATGTGTGTTTTTCTGTGATTGGGTTACCTCACTCAGGATGGTTTTCAGTTCCATCCATTTGCCTGAATTTCATAATGTCTTTTTTTTTTGATAGCTGAGTAATATTCCATTGTGTAGATGTACCACATTTTCTGTATCCATTCCTCTGTTGAAGGGCATCTTGGTTCTTTCAAGCTTCTGGCTATTATAAATGAGGCTGCTATGAACAAAGTGGAGCACGTGTCTTTGTTATATGTTGGGGCATCTTTTGGGTATATGTTGGGTTTGATTTCTTGAGGGTGTAGCTAACTCAAGCAACTCCTGTGTGAACCGGAGTGGGAATTTCTAACTGGACATGTTTTCTTACTATTAAAAATCTTGACTGTATAACAGCAACTTGAACAATGTTTACTATTTTACCATGTCAGTTATGCTTTGCCCTTTTATATATATTTTCTTTGCCCCTTTATATACATTTTCTTTGCATGCATATATATATATATATATATATATATATATATATATAGGTATATCCTTATGTAGACTGGTCTCAGTGTTTAATTGCCTTCCATTCAGAATTACTTTTGTATATACCATTAAGATGAGAAATCATAGAACAGCCAGCATATTTACATTTTTATGTTTTTCAGAACACAAAAAGGCAACTTCAAAGTTTATTTAGGGTCAATTCTAGGAAGATTAAAATTTCTATTAAAATAATTAAAGCAAAAATATATATAAAATACACATAGCTACGTATATTGGTCAACGTATTTTTTATTCACCTGATGTAATTTTCACCTTGGAGGCTTACTGATGAATATCCTTTCAAGTTATTTATGAACTCTGGCTGATTGGTTCAGATCAACTATTTTGACTCAAACTCAACTCCAAGCTGACTAATTCAATCTAGCTTCTTTTGGTTTCTCATTGAATTTCTTTGCTTGCCCATAAACTAACTCTGGAAATTTATTCTAATCTTCTGGCCCCTTCTTCTCTGGCTTCAACTGCCTCTATTGACCTACATAGAACTTTATGAACACTCAAAGGAACTCAACTCCATTGTACTGCATTCATTGCACTGACTACCAATTGACTGACTCTCTCTCTTCAATGCTCTTAAATAGCTTTTTTTTCCTCTGCTGTTCTCATGAGAGTTGGGCGTATCCTATATTTGACTCTTTCTGTCAAATCTTTATCAGATTCATCACTTTGTCAGCCCCTTAATTTGATGTTCCTTTCAAATGTGGCTGTTTCCTTCAAAAACTAACTTTATCATAAACGTCTGTACTAACCTTATGACTGTATTCCGCCATATGTCACAGACCTAGGTGTTGATAGAGTATCCCTGTTCCTTGATTAAAATTCCTCTACAAATATTCATTAAATATATATGCATATATATAATATTATTACAGTAACATTTGGTATGTTGAGAAATATTTTTACTGAAAAAAGATTTGTATTCATATGTTAGACCCCTGCTGAATAATTTTCAAAGCCTTTTCAACATGTACAATCATCACATTGTTTGTGAAAACCCTTTGAACATGTTTTATTCATTTTACAGTTTAAGTAGAAAATCATAAATTAAAACAATATATCACATTACACATATTAAAAATACCTTTAACCCAAACAACCAGAGCTTCAGGGACTAAGCCTACCTAAAGACTATACATGGACTGACCCCTGGACTCTGACCTCATAGGTAGCAATGAATATCCTAGTAAGAGCACCAGTGGAGGGGGAAGCCCTGGGCCCTGCAAAGACGGACCCCCCAGGGAACTAGATTGTGGGGGGGAGGGGGGCAAGGGGGGGGGGGGGGGGGGGGGAACACCCATAAGGAAGGGGAGAGGGGATGTTGCCCGAAGCAGGGAAAGGAATAACACTCAAATGTATATAAGAAAGCCTCAATTAATAAAAAAAAAAAAAAAAAAAAGAATAGGCCGAAATGTTCCAGAAGCATCAAAATGTAATATTCCTAAAGCAGAAAATTGTAATTGGAAAAAGACATCACCAAGTTTGTATTTGTTCCAATATACAGCTGGAATTTTTATGTTTGAAAAAAAAAACAGTACAGACTCCTAGGAATGGTTACATTTGTCAAGAAAATATGCTGTACCTAAATTAGCATAGGATGAACACAGTGGTTGTTTTTATTGTTGTTGCTACTGCTATTGTTGGTCTTTTAGCTAGGGTCTTGCTACATGGTGCAGCATGGCCTTGAAAGCTGAGGCGGAAAGATCAATGGAGCCCAGCTTTGCCTATAGCCAGGACCACTGGTAAGCCCCACAGTCCCAACTTAGTATTTACTAAATTTAATGCTTCATAGCTCTGCCTTCTCTGACATTTGGCCCTTACAACCTGCAGCTTTTTGTGTGGTCAGAGAGCAAATGGATTCCTCCAAAGGTCCAGATTCAGCCCTGATCTGTGTGATGCAGCAATTCAAATCCCAACCACCAATCTCATGTGTCTGAGGTGTCTGGTTCTATCTAGTGCTTATGCCCATCGTGCAAGTTGTTATCCTGTGATGAGTATTTTAATCAATGCAGATTTTGGGGCTTCCCTTCCCCACGAGCACTGTGGTATTTGGACTAGCAGGGTAGGTAATATTATTTTTAAAAGACTCCTCAGCTAATTCTAATACTAAGTTATAGACAGTGTTACCACTGCAGAGTCCCAAGCAGGCATGAAACAATATGCAATTAACAACTTGTCACGAGAAGAAGCAACTTAGTTCCGGATTTAGAAATAAATGTCTTTATTTTGCTGTCCCTCAATGTCATCAGGAAAAAAGAAATCATGGCAGGAAATTTATGTATAAATAATGGGTGACTGGAAGGAGAGGCACTGAGTGGGATGTAAAGTGAATAAAATTTTCAGAAAAAAAAATACCTTTAAAATACTATTATCACTGCCAGAATAGCAGCAAAAATAGTCCTTGTAGCTGTTCTAGTTCCTTATTTCCCATAGGAACACAGAAAGCTCCAAATGTTGCTCATGTGTGCAGTGAGTTCATATCCAAGAAAGGACTGCTGACATATGTGAGTATCTACCCCTCTGGAGAGAGGAAGAGGCTTTATATTTACACTAAAATTAACTGAATTCTTTCTACTATGGGAAAGTGAAGATGTCCAGATTACTACTTTGTTATGGAAGGAAGCTAAAATGTCAAATTATTCTGAAGTGGTAAACTGTATCTGATATTAAGGAAATATTTACTATTAAATAAGCTTGTCAGTATCCTTTGCTCAAAAGCTCTGGATTTTGTAACATCATTACCATATTATTGTGTAACAAATCAAGGAAGATTGAGTCAGGAAATCTGTACTACTTCACATTCCTCAGAAACTAATTTGTGCTTTAGCTTTTTTAAAGAGGGAGACTGGTCAAAGGCCAGCATTACTCTTCATATTCCATATCCCAATTAGTGTTATGGCTATACTTAGCATCCTAAAAATGTTCTGTATTTCAGCTCAATTAGTTATCATACTAATATGACAATATCTTTGCTAATGTTGCTATTAGAAATAACTGTAATGCCAGAGGTTTGCAAAGAAAACTTCAGAGGTTCATTCCAATCTACACAGTCATTTAAAACCTAATGTAACTAATAAACCAAAGAGACATGTATGCATAACTATGAAATGGGTGGTTCCCTTTCTTGCCATCACTACTTAGTACATGGAGTCATAGGATACAGTTATAATTTGTAGCTTTATTTTTGAGCTTGGAAAAATTCATATTAATATGTACTTCCCCAACTATTTGATACATAAAATTCTATAATATCCTTAATCTTTAAATGTCATTTCCTCTTTGTTGATACTTTCCCTAATAACCCTGGGAATAACAATACATAAATTTGTTCTTCTTATGTACAGGCCTCTATCATAAATTTTAAATAACCTATTTTTAAATGACCTTTGCAAGTTCTGGGACACTCAAATCTCTCTTTTGTAATTCAGAGCTGCATGAGTTTATAGACCTTCTCTGCTCTGCTAGCATTCTCTATACTAAGGGATGTTAGAAATCAGGAAATGTACATGAACATAAACCTGCCAGTTTTGGTTCATCAAACGTAGAATTGCACTCAATACATCTTTTAGGATGGTAATTGTGAAATATCTGAAAGAACTATAACTCCATAAAACAATAGGGCTATATTTTCACCCACATGTATAAGGTTTTTCTTTTTTCTCTATCTCTGATAAAGGATTTCATTTAACACATCACTGAGATTCACTCCAGTGTAAATACATATGAAATATCATCCTTTCATTTTCTTTCACTGTAGTTTTTATCAAAATCTGATCACAGAAGTAATTTTGAATTTTGAAGAGTTTTACAATAGGTGGCAATCCAGTCAGAATAAAACAATGGCATTTTGTGCACTTGCTAAAATATATCATATTGCATCTTAAGTGCTACTGATCTTTTTGTACTATCATACTATATCAAGCTAAATTTCATTGAATTACTTTCATATGAACTAGATTAGAAAAATCATAGTTATAGTTTCTGAGTGCTTTAGGAAGCCCTTGAAAAAATTCCTCTATAGAGCAATAGAAATTACCTACTCAAATGACAATGACCTAAAGAGTATAGTCAGGAGCTCTCTAACATATCTGGCTTTTATGGTATCTCCAAATTCAGCTTTAATATAAGTCATGCAAACAGAGTTTTCCAGTGAGAATAACTGGCTTCCTCTAGATAAAATATAAAACATATTCAACCTGATAAGTTCCTATAGATATTTTATATAATTAAGAACATTTCTTTTTGTTTGTATTGATTTTTCCCCATTCATTATGGTACTGATGACTTCATCAATGATAGCTTTATTTTGGAATTCCACTTTTATCTTTGTTGCTGTCATTAATTGTATAATATCATTTCAGGTTTTGTTTGCATCTAAGTTTATATGCTAACATTGTGAGCCAGCTATTGCAGTTGGTGACCATAAAGCCATAAATTAGGCTTTTTACTCTACAGTTTTGTTGTACTTAATAGAATAGACATTTTGGTAAGTCAATAAAGATTTACTAATGCAGGCTGACAAATTTCAACCTCACTTAGAAAAAAATTAGTTCCTTTCATGTAAAGCCAATAAAAAAGTAAACAGATTCTACTGAGGAAAATGGTGTTGATTCAACTATAGTGACTACAATGCATGTGATTCAGTGACTCAAGTGTTACCAACACTGCTTGAATACAGACTTGAGTCTCTTTCAAATACTTATCCTATTTTTAACAGTCAAAAGCTTGTTTGTCCATATTTGGTTTTATAATACTTTGTCAACAACTAAAATATTTAATATTAAAATAATTCACTTCACTATTAATTTAGATGCTTACATTCAAGGGTCCTATGGCCTCTCCTGTTTTATCTTTGGCAATATCTTCTTAGCAAATACCTTCAAAAGAATGAAGAATGTTTAGAAGAGTGTGTATCAGATGCAAGCCAGGAATCTACATGTTGAAAAGGTGGCAGTCAAAGTCTTTTGTAATAAAACCAACATTACAGGAATGTACACTCAAATCAGCATTGATTTCTTCTGTGGTTAGGATATTGTTTTCTAGCAACTTCCATATGATTCCCACCTCTCTAAGGGTCTTCACAACCCATCCTCAATCAGAATGGGAATCAAGTTTCCAGCACATGAAACACTGGCGTGCATACTCATTTCATAGCAGGAGTTAACATCCACGAATAAAGAATAATTGTTACATTTTTTGCTTTTATGTAAATTTGCATTCAACCCTAGTTTAGAAATGTAGTAAAACCCAACTATAATGGCCTCAAACAAGGAGTGTAAATGACAAGAGACAGAATGAGATGTTACATCATCAACAAAGTTTTACTTATGCTATTTAAGAAAACAATGTACTTTATTACATACATACTTCATGAACACCTATTAGAAGACCATCTTTTTCTCGAGTTAATATTTCTTACATAAGCACACTAAAATATTTCTATCATTTGCTTTGAACTTCCATGTAAATTACTGTACAAGTCATCTCAAATAAAGTTATCTGGGGGGGGTAAGATATTTTCAGCTTGGCTATACATTTTTTTTCTTAGAAGACATGCCTTTATAAATTTTAATCTTTTAAAAACCATTTAAAACATGACATGGAAAAATGATACCATCACTATAAACAATTGATTTCACCTCAAAGCCTCTTGAAAATAGAGGTCAATTTCTGAAGAAAAAGCATACAAACCTTAGTACTTACTTGCAAAATGTTTCTTAATTGTATGATATATGCATGTGTATGATATATCACCCTAGGTCATGTGATTGAGATTTAGTATGGGTATAATAAAACTCTGGGAGTTATAGATTACTAATAAAAATGAAATATTTACTATGTGTTGACATCCATATGCTGACTCACAGATTCATTTAAATTTTATTTTCCACTGTAGAAAATATTAGAGGAAAAAAGCCTTCTATTTTTTCCATTCAATATTTTCAAAATAAATTCACGTTTTTTGTTTCTTCTTTGAATATTTTATATTGTCTTACTAGTTTCTCCATCAGTGGGTTTAATGAAAGCCTAACTTGTCCATTTCATATTGGTATGATACTTATCTTTTATCTTCTGTGAATATTATCCTTTAACAGTAGAAACAATGCAATATATTATAAATGATTCTGCAAGTACAATATTATTAAATGAAGAATGGGATGAAACCACTATGCATACTAGTTCAAGTTTATCATCCAAGCACCCAAGAATCTAAGACAGGAGGATCATGAATTGGAGGCCAAATTTGGTAATAGACACTTGTAGAAGACCTTGCCAAATAATGAGACTTTCTTAAAAATAAAAAGAATGAAATAGTAAGAATTCATGGTCTTTGAAGATATAGAATAAAAAATGTAGAAAGTCCAATGTTGGGAATGCTTTTATACCTAACCTGGGAAGTAGGCTATAAGTCACTGAAATGAGTGTTGAATTATGGAAATTTTAGAATGCAGACCATACAAAGGTTTGTGTATGGGAAAGGTATAGTGTTTCCATGATGATAATGCTTCATTTTTCTTAGCAAAAGATAGAACTATCAAGTCATTTTGTAGGGGCCTCTTGGTCTGTCAGGTAAGATAAAACCTCCATGCACTTACTAATTTCTTTAAGCACACTCAACAATATATATGAGCCCAAGATTACAGTGAAATAAAACAATATTTATTGTTCTAAGATTTGTAATTTCATTTAAAGAAATTGATATTTTAATATATAATCAATGGTATAAAATCATCTCAGGATAACATATGGAATTTATATATGCTATGAAGGATAATGAAGGTTCTTATCTGTTGGATGTTTTATTAGAGAAGAAATGGAACCTTTCTATTTTTCCATTGCTTTATATAATTTTATTGGAAGGAAACATTACCTTAAATCAGACAGCTTAATCATATTTCTGAATATTAATATGACTCATAATCCATAGTCTAGATAACTGATACCCCGCTTTGCACAGTCAGTCTGTGTTAAATATTGCTATTAGTCAGATTGAAATAAGATTATATTGACAGTTATCAAAGGAACTATATTAGTTCATGACTTTACAAGTCACAGAGGAGGTTTAAGCTATGATTTGCTCCCTGATTCAGTGTGGAGGTCTGAAGAAGCTACTTTATATTTCTGTGCTTTCTCATTAGTAAATGAGAAGATGAGAGACAGAATCCCAGCTGCATCACAATGATAGATGAGAATCTTTAGCTCTGAATATGAGTCAAACTTTTAATACAATTTAAACATTGGTAAAATGGCTTTAGGTAATAGTATAAAAGGAGTTCAAGCAAAGAAAAGGAGATCCATTCCCTGTCTGATATTTAATTTACTGATATTTGAAGAGTTAACAGTATTGATTCATTTATGAATACATGGGTATTGAAACCTCCTTTTAAAAGTACTACACAGATCCTTTCTATACATTTTCCATTTTTCTTATTGCCCCATTCATTCAGTTCTGTCTGTCCTCATAATATATGTATCCATTTTCCTTAGATATGGCACATCAAGTAAAATGTACAGTTTAATCATTGTAAGGTTGTTTTTTTTAACAACACAAGCTCCAAATCGTAATGTCAGAATTAAAGTAGGCAATTTGGGGAGTGGGACAATTCACTGGAATATAGTGGATTACAGTGTGAATCATTCCTTAGCTTGGAATAAGAATCATGTCCACCCCACTTTCCTTTAATTTTGTGTGTCTTTAGCTTTTCAGGTTTCGTGCATGCTATCCCAACTGTTGTGCCTTCATATGTACAACTGCCCTGTTCAGTCTGGAAAACAGTGTTTCCATGAAGTTATCAAGACCTGTGGCTTTTCCCAACTTTCTGGCCACTACCTCTGATGGTTCCGTAGGTTTGGGAAGAAGACACATGGTAGAGATGTTCCATTTAAATCTGTGTACTCTACAGTCTCTTTTCTGCAACTTGATTTTCTGCAATCATGGGTCTCTATGATAATATCTATGTTCAGCAAGAAGCAGTTTTTCTGATGATGGTTGAGGAATGAGCTAATCAATGAATGCAGTGATAACTTATTAGGATTTAAACCATGTACTGTTAACAGATAGAAATTTTTAAGTTTGGTAATATTTTGTTTCCCTGATACTTATTATGCTGTACATTTGTTCCTTATATCTGCTTATTATGTCTTTTCATTGTACCATGTAATTGTTAATATGAAAGTAAACTCAGTTCCTAGCTAAATATTGTTCATGCTTCTTATCTCAACATCTCTGTACCAATTATTCTATATTAACATATATATGAACTCTTACATGAATGTGTAAATGTAATATGGATATAATAGGAAATATTGTACTGATATCTCAGATTCAAAATGTGTGAAACTAAAGGCAACATCCACAAAATTAAACAACAATAAACACTTGGTCTCCTTAGTTTCTAGAGTAGAGAATTTGAAGTTGTATTATTTCTTCTTTTTTAAAACCCATTCCTCACTGAATTTTGACCTTTTTCTTTTCTTTTTCAGTGTATATGTGTGTTTTGACTACATATATCTGTACAGCACATGTGTACAGTGCTTACAGAGGCCAAAAAAGGGTGTCAGATGACTTACACATTGTTGTGCCATGAGGGTTCCAAGAATTGAACTATAGTCCTCTAAATACAGACAGTTCTTTTAAGTGCTGCAGTTCACCATTTTGTCTTTTAAATTATTTAACAAATGTTTTTCTTTACTGCTTTTACTATATATTGTTTTATAAATCTTAGTAAATTTATAATAGATTTCTCACCCATATTTTTTTCCTGTTCTGTTGTATTCCATCTACCTGTACTCCCAAAGTTCTTCCCAAAGTATCATTTTCATCTTGCCATGTCTGTTATTCATGGTCATTAAGAGAGTGTAGCAATCCTCACAAAATTAAAAATGAAAGAAAAATAAAATGATCTGAATGACTGAAAATCTTAATTGCTAGATTGTAAGTAATTGTTTTGTCTGTGTTTTTGTATGCATCACTACTTTTCTCCGATGATGATTTACAGATTATGTGCATCAAACATTATCAGCAATTGAAAATATATCTAAAGGGATTGTATGTACTTCATTCCAGTTCTGTTCTGAAATGTGCTCTGGGGAGTTGGAAGGTGGTAACTAGCAAAGCATCGTCAGCTCTCAGGCAGAAGAGAATAGCCGCATGCCCAGTCTGTTATCAGAGAAGTATAGATTTTATAACTGAACATTTGGCAAATGAATTTTGACAATTGTCTATTTCCATCCATTTATAGCAACAGCTTGTGCCTCTCTCATCACTGTCCTTTCTTTATATCATGCTAGGTTATGCCACTCCCTGTGTGACAATACATCCCAGAATATAAGAATTTCGATGACAAGAAGGGTCCATTAGTGTTACATTCAGCAGAATTTAATTTGAATAAATCCAATTATATCTTGATAATGAGACTACTAAATTTTAATGTCCTCTTTAATGAACAGTAAAATACACCCAAAAACAAACTGAATAAGTAACTCATTCCCAAAGATCTTTGGAAATTAATGCAGTTAATTGACTGATATAAAAATAAGGACATATGTGAATTATTCAGCTGATTGCCAAGAACCTCTAAAGTATCATGGTATTTATAATGTAGTAAAAAGTATTTCTGATCACCTGAGAAAGTCAGATTGAATAAGGAGTTTCTGCCTGTGCCTGAAAGATTTCCAATATAGCACACTTATCTAGAAGGACAAAAATAGCTGACTGCTGTTGTGTGTGCTTTGTTGGAAAAGGACACTAATATGTATGTACTTTATGACTTCCTAACATTTTTCTTTATTAATAAGAAATACTACATATTTTATTTGGATGGTTCCTTCCTTTCAAAGTGAAATAATATATTAGCTAATTTTTTCTTAGTTGGAGGCAAATGGAATTTAGTTTGTCTAGTCAACTCATACAATTTTGTTTTTTACTACAAAGTACCTTTAATGATTTTGTACCAAGCATTAGATTTGCTCATTTGGGCACCATAAATTAGGTGTGGCACTCCACATATACTGAGTCACCCCAACCAGACTTAATCCAGGTAAGAAAGCTGAACAAAACATTTCTGAAAAGGGATACATTCACAAACCCAATACAGTTTAATTGTTTCAGTCAAAGGATTCCACTTACAATTGTTTGGTTAATGATAAATAAAGACAGTTTAAATGTTTCAGTAAGTCAAATAATTCATCAAAGCTATGTTTGAATTATTACTGTTACTATTCAGCAACTCCATCCAAACAAACATTAATACTGCACTCTCAAATAGAAAAGAAAACAGAAAAATGTACAGCTGCAGCAAATGCTAAAGTTTGCATTCTGAGCATTTAAAAGAAACACCCTGCTCTGCATCCTTTCCTCTGCCACTTTGCTTTGATAACATGAGTCTGTCACATTTTACTTCAGCAGATAAAGCACTCTGCTGAGAATATAAAAACTTCTAAAAGTGTAATCATAAAAGACTAAATATTGGGGTGCATGCCAACTTTCTTTAAATAAAAACAAAACATAGTCATTGATATCTTGATATAGAGTATTCCAGTTATTGAAAAGGGGCCCTTAGCAAACCCAATTGCCTATATGTAAACTCTAACACTCTTGTCTCTTAGGACAGAACTGAGCGAAGAGTCATTTAATGTGCAAATAGGCAAAACAAATGTGGAGGAACAGGGACTTCTTGAAATGATGCTCCCAATCAATTGTGGTTTATTCTTTTACAGTATCAAACTTAAACAGCAAAATAAACAAAGAAGACTTAAGAATTCACAAGAAGGGCCCAGAGGGAGTTGGCCTCATAGGAGTGCTCTCAATCCTAAGCCCACACGTTCACTACACTAACTGTCTAAAGAGAGAGTACCAGAAGCACACAGGGCACAGGAACTGCAGAACAGCCTGAGACAGGATCCTTCCAGTCCCCATCTGCTCACAGAGATAAGGCTGTAGGACAGCCCTCCAAACCCAAAGCCTATCTGGAGAGAGTTGGTCTGGCAGGAGTATTCTTCCTCCTAAGATCACAGGGTCACAAACCTACAGGAGGGACAAGCTTGCCAGGAGCCAAGTTGCTTACACACCCTCTGTCTCAGGAATGTTTCAGGAATGTTTCAGGAATGTCAAGTTTCAGGAATTTCTAGGAATGTCCCCCTGGGACACCTAGCCAGTTGTCCTTTCTTATCACTTTTACAGCTTCTTCCTCCAGCCTTCTCTTCTTATCAGTGTATACCTGCAACTTACAGTTTAGGGGTATAGGGAGGGTGGTGACAGTAGTGAAATTGGTCTTGTGTCCTGGGTGACCTTCCTGCCTGCTTGTCTTTATAAGCCGCTGTATCTTGTTTTTTGTTTTTTTTTTTTCTAATTAAAGTTTGAGATCTTGATCAGAACACAGACTTGCTCTCCTTTGCGTCTCCTGTCCACCATTCTTTCACCACCTCCAAGGTCTACTCTGAACCCCTGCAGGCCAGGGCACAAGCTCTACTAAGAAACAGTAGGACTAACTAACACCAGAGATAACCAGATGGCGTGAGATAAGCTCAAGAACCTAAGCAACAGAAAAGACTACATGGCATCACCAGAACCCAGTTCTCCCACCACAGGAAGTTCCAAGTAACCCAACACACCAGAGAAGCAAGATTTGGGTTTAAAATCACATCCCATGATGATGATAGAGGACTTTAAACAGGACATAATTAACTCCTTTAAAGAAATATTAAAAGACTGAAAGAACACCCATTCAGAGCCTGCCCCACATGTGGCCCATAAATATACAGCCACCAAACTACAAAAGATGGATGAAGCAAAGAGGTACAGGCTGACAGGAACTGGATGTATATCTCTCCTGAGAGACACAGCCAGAATACTGCAAATACATAGGTGAATGCCAGCAGCAAACCACTGAACCGAGAACCGGACCCCCGTTGAAAGAATGAAAGAAAGGACTGAAAAGCTGAAGGGGCTTGACACCCCATAAGAACAACAATGCCAACCAACCAGAACTTCCAGGGACTAAGCCACTACCCAAAGACTATACATGAACTGACCCTAGGCTCCAACTGCATAGGTAGCAATGAATAGCCTAGTAGGGGCATCTGTGGAAGGGGAAGCCCTCGGCCCTGCCAAGACTGGTACCTCAGTGAACAGGATTGTTGAGGGGAGGGCAGTAATAGGGGAAGGATGGGGAGGAGAACATCCACATAGAAGGGGAGTTGGCCTCGAAAGCAGAAAGGGAATAACTTTTGAAATGTAAATAAGAAATACCCGAATTAATAAAGATGGGGAAAAAAGAAATATTGGAGAACACAGGTAAACAAGTAGAAGTCCTTAAAGAAGAAACACACATACACACAAAAAAACCCTTAAAGAGCTACAGTAAAACACAACCAAACAGATGAAGGAATTGAACAAATCCATCCAGGATCTAAAATTGGAAATAGAAACAATAAATAAATCACAAGAGACACAGCCCTGGAGATACAAAACCTAGGAAAGAGATCAGGAGTCACAGATGCAAGCATCACCAACAGAATACAAGATATAAAAAATTCTCAGGGGAGAAAGATACCCTAGAAAACATTGACACAATAGTCAAAGAATATGCAAAAGTCAAAAAGCTCCTCACCCGAAAAATCTAGGAAATGTAAGACACAATGAGAAGACCAAATCTAAGGATAAAGGGTATAGATAGAAGTAAGTGAAGATTCCCAACTTAAATGATCAGGAAATATCTTCAATAAAATTGTAGGAAAAAAACTTCCCCAACCTAAAAAGAAGCCCATGACCATACAAGAAGCTTACTATATTCTAAGCAGATTGGACCAGAAAGGAAATTCCTCCCATCAAAAACATCAATTGCCCAAAGTAAGAATATTAAAAGCAGTAAGATAAAGAGGTCAAGTAACATATAAAGGCAGACCTAGCAGAATTACACCAAACTTTTCAATAGATACTGTGAAAGGCACAGACACTAAGACTATACAAATGCCAGACCAGGCTACTATATCCAGCAAACTTCCAATTAACATATAAGGAGAAACCAAGATATTCCATGAAAAATCCAAATTTGCACAATACCTTTCTACAAATCCAGCACTACAAAGGATAATAGATGGAAAGCTCCAGCACAAAAAACAAAACTGCACCCTAGAAATAGGAAGAAAGTAATCTTTCAACAAATCAATAAAAGAGTATAGCCATATGAACATAATTCCACCTCTGACAGCAAAAATAACAAGAAACAATGAACACTATTCCTTAATATCTTTTAACATTAATGGACTCAACCCCCACCCCCAAGTCATAGTTTGACTGGCTAGATACATAAACAGGACCCAACATTTTGCTGGAAACAGAAAACAAATGTTATTGACAAAGACAGACAATACCTCAGGTTAGTGTTACCTCAAGTAGGTAACATTTTCCAAATAAATGGTCCCAAGAAACAAGCTGGAGTAACCATTCTAATATCAAATAAAATCGACTTTCAAGAAAAGTTATCAAAAAAGATAAGGAAGTACACTTAATTCTCACTAAAGAAAAAATCTACCAAGATGAACTCTTAATTCTGAAAGTACGTGCTCCAAATGCAAGGACACAGATATTCAAAAAAATAAACTTTTCTAAAGTTCAAAGCATATATTGCACCATACAAAATTATAATGGGACACTTCAGCACCTCATTCTCATCAATGGACAGATCATGGAAAAAGAAAATAAACACATACACAGTGATCCTAACAGAAGTTGTGAACCAAATGGACTTAACAGTTTATCTACAGAACATTTAATTCTAAAACAAAAGAATATACCTTTTTCTTAGCAGCTCATTGTACCTTCTCCAAAATTGACCATATATTTTGTCACAGAATAGGCCTCAACAGATACAAGAAGATTGAAATAATCCCATGCATCCTATCAGATCACCATGGACTAAAGCTGAGTTTCAATAATGTCATAAACAATAGAAAGTCCAGATACACATGAAAGCTGAACAATGCTCTACTCAATGACAATTTGGTTAAGGAAGAAATAAAGAAATTAAGTACTTTTTAATGAAAATGGAGACAAAACAAACCCAAACTTATGGGATACAATGAAAGCTGTGTTAGAGGAAACTCATAGCTCTGAGTGCCTCCAAAAAGAAACTGGGTAGAGGATACACTAACAGCTTGACAGCACACATAAAAGCTCTAGAACAAAAAGAAACAAATACACCCAAGAGGAGTAGACTTCAGGAAATAATCAAACTCAGAGTTGAAATCAACCAAGTAGAAACAAATAGAAGTATAAAAATAGTCAACAAAACGAGGAGCTGGTTCTTTGAGAAAAATCAACAAGGTAGATGAACCCTTAGCCAGATTAACCAGAGGGCAGAGAGACAGTACTCAAGTGAACAAATTCAGAAGTGAAAATGGAGATGCAATGACATTAACTGAGGAAATTCAAAACATTATTAGATCCTACTACAAAAGCCTATACTCAATAAAACTGGTAAATCTGGATGAAATGGACAATTTTCTAGACAGATATCAGGTACCAAAGTTAAATCAGGATCAGATGAACCAACTCAACTGTCCCATAATACATAAAGAATTAGAAGTAGTCATTAAAAGTCCCATACCAAATAAAAAAGCAGAGGACCAGATGAGTTTAGTGCAGAATTCTATAAGATTTTCAAAGAAGACTTAGTACAAATACTCTTCAAACTATTTCATGAAATAGGAACAAAATGAATACTATCCAATTTGTTATTTCAAGCCACAATTACACTTATACCTAAACCACACAAAGACCCTACAAAGAAAGAGAACTTGAGACTAAATTTCCTCATGAATATCAATGCAAAAATACTCAATATCACATCAAAGCAATCATTCAACATGATCAAGTAGGCTTCATTCCAGGTATGCAGGGATGGTTCAATATACAGAAATCCATTAATGTAATTTGCTATATAAATACATTCAAAGAAAAAATGTGATCCTCTCATTAGATGCTGAGAAAACATTTGAAAAAATTCAACATCACTTCATGGTAAAAGTCTTGGAAAGATCGGAAATTCAAGGCCCATAGCTAAATATAATAAAAGCAATGTACAGAAAAATAGCAAACATCAAACTAAATGGAGAGAAACCTGAAGCAATTCCACTAAAATCAGGGACTACAAAGAGTTGCCCATTCTTTGCTTACCTATTCAATTTAGTACTTGAAATCCTAGACAGAAAAATTAGAGAATAAAAAGAGGTCAAAGGAATACAAATTGGAAAGGAAGAAGTCAAAATATCACTATTTGCAAATGATATGATAATATATTTAAGTCCCCCAAATTCCACCAGAGAACTCCTACAGCTGATAAACAACTTCAACTGGATATAAAATTAATTCGGACAAATCAATAGCCTTCCTCTCCTCAAAGGATAAACAGGCTAAGAAAAAATTAGGGAAATGATATCCTTCATAATAGTTAAAAATATTATAAAATAATTTGGTGTGAATCTAACCAAGCAAGTGAAAAATTGGTAGGACAAGAAAATCAAATGTCTGAAGAAAGAAATTGAAGAAGATCTCAGAAAATGGAAAGATCTCCTATGTTCATGGATTAGAAAAATTAATCCAGTAAAAATGTCCATCTTGCTGAAAGCAATCTGCAGATTCAATGCAATCCCCATCAAAACTCCAACACAATTTTTCATAGAGTAAGAAAGAGCAATTTTCTGCAGGATTAATATAGTAAAAATGGCCATTTTGCCAAAAGCAATCTACAGATTCAATGCAATCTCCATCAAAATTCCTACTCAATTCTTTATAGAGATAGAACAATTTCCAAATTCATTTGTAATAACAAAAAACCCAGGGTAACGAAAACTATACTCAACAATAAAAGAACTTCTGGGGGAATCACCATCCCCAACCTATTACAGAGCAATAGTCATAAAAACTGTATGGTATTGATACAGAGACAGAGAGATGGATCAGAGGCACAGAATTGAAGACCTAGAAATGAACCCACACACCTATGGTCACTTGATCTTTGACAAAGAAGCTAAAACTATGCAGTAGAAAAAAGATAGCATTTTCAACAAATGGTGCTGGTTCAACTAGAGGTCAACATGAAGAAGAATGCAAATCAATCCATTCTTATCACCCTGTACAAAGCTTAAGTCCAAGTGGATCAAGAAACTCCACATCAAATCAAATAAACTCAAACTAATAGAAAAAAAGTGGGAAGAGTCTTAAACACATGGGCAATGGAGAAACTTTCCTGAACAGAACATCAATGGCTTATGCTCTAAGATCAAGAATCGACAAATGGGACCTCATAGAATTGCAAAGCTTCTGTGAGGCTAAGCACAATGTCAATCGTGCAAAGCAGCAACCAACAGATTGCAAAAAGTTCTTTAACAATCCTACATCTGATAGTGGACTAATATCCAAAATATACAAAGAACTCAAGAAGTTCAACTCCAAAGAGCCAAATAACCCTATTAAAAATGGGATACAGAGCTAAACAAAAAATTCTCAGCTGAGGAATATAGAATGGCTGAGAAGCACCTAAAGAAATGTTCAACATCATTAGTCATCAGGGAAATGCAAATCAATACAACCCTGAAATTCCACCTCACACCAATAAGAATGGCTAAGATAAAAAAACTCAAGTGACAGCAGATGCTGGTGAGGATGTGGAGAAAGAGGAACACTCATCCATTGTTGTTGGGATTGCAAACTGGTACAACCACTCTAGAAATCAGTCTGGATGTTCCACAGAAAATTGTACATTCCACTACTGGGCATATAACCAAAAGATGCTCCAACATACAACAAGGACACATGCTCCACTATGTTCATAGCAGCCTTCTTTATAATAGCAAGAAGCTGGAAAGACACCAGATGCCCTTCAATAGAGGAATGGATACAGAAAATGTGGTACATCTACACAATGGAATATTACTCAGCTATCAAAAACAATGACTTTATGAAATTCGTAGGCAAATGGTTGGAACTGGAAAATATCATCCTGAGTGAGCTAACCCAATCACAGAAAGACATACATGGTATGTACTCATTGATAAATGGATATTAGCCCAAAAGCTCAATTTACCCAAGATACAACCCACAGACCACAGGAAGCTCAAGAGGAAAGATGACCAAAATGTGGATGCTTCCATTCCTTCTTAAAAGAGGGAACAAAAATATCCATTGGAGGGGATATGGAGGCAATTTTTAGAGCAGAGACTGAAGGAACCACCTTTCAGAGCCTTCCCCACATGAGGCCCATATACAGCCACCAAAATTATATAAGATTGATGAAGTTAAAAAGTGCAAGCTGAAAGGGACCAGATATAGATCTCTCCTGAGAGACACAACCAGAGCTTATCAAATACAGAGGAGAATACTAGCAGCAAACAACTGAACTGCGAATGGGAACCCCTTTGGCGGAATTAGAGGAAGGATCAAAAGAGCTGAAGGGGCTTGTAACCCCATAAGAACAACAATGCCAACCAACCAGGGCTTCCAGGGACTAAACCACTACCCACAGGCTATATATACATGGACTGACCCTGGGCTCCTTACTGCATGTGTAGTAGAGAATATCCTTGTTGGAACACCAGTGGAAGGGGAAACTCTTGGCCCTGCCAATGTTGGACCCCCAGTGCAGGGGAATGTCAGGAGGGGTGGTAAGGAGGGTGGATATGGAAGGACCACCCTTATGAGGGAGGGGGAATGGATAGGGGGCTTATGGACAGGAAAACGGGAAAGGGAATAACATTTGAAATATAAATAAAGAAATATATCCAATAAACCAAAAAGAAAGAGCAATTTTCAAATTCATTTGGAATATCAAAAAACCCAGGATAGCCAAAATTATTCTCAATAATAACAGAACTTCTGGGGTGTCACCATCCCTGATCTCAAGCTGTATTCCAGAGCAATCATGTTAAAAACTGCATGATAATGGTACAGAGACAAACAGGTAGATCAGTTTAATAGAATTGAAGACCTAGAAGTGAACCCACATTTTGACAAAGGATCTAAAACTATCCAATGAAAAAAGGACAACTTTTTCAACAAATGGCGCTGGTTCACCTGGAGATCAGCAGGTAGAAGAATCCAAATCGGCCCATTCTTATCTCCTTGTACAATGCTCAAGTCAAAGTGGATCAAAGACCTCCACATAAAACCAGATACAGTGAAACCAATAGAAGAGTAAGTGTGGAAGATCTTCAAACACATTGGCACAGGAAAAATTTTCCTGAACAGAACACCAATGGCTTATGCTCTAAGATCAAGAATAGACAAATGAGACCTCATAGAATTGCAAATCTTCTGTAAGGCTAAGTACAATGATAATTGTGCAAAGCAGCAACAAATAGATTGGGAAAAGATCTTTACCAATACTATATATGATAGAGGGCTCACATCTTATATATACAAAGAACTCAAATGAGAATCCAGAGAACCAAGTAACCCTATTTAAAGTGGGGTACAGAGGAAAACAAAATATTTTCAACTAAGGAATATTGAGTGGCCAATAATCACCTAAAGAAATGTTCCACATCCTTAGTCATCTGGGAAATTCAAATCAAAACAACCCTGAGATTCCATGTCAGACCAGTGAGAATGGCTAAGATGAAAAACACTCAGGTGATAGCAGGTGCTAGTGAGGATTGGGTAGAAAGAGGAACACTCCTCAATATTGGTGGTATTGCATGCTATTATAAAACCCCTCTGGAAATCAGTCTGGTGGTTCTACAGACAACTGGAAATAGTGCTATGAGTCCCTAGCTGTACCAGTCATGGGCATACACCCAAAAGATAACATGGACACATGCTCCACTATGTTCATAGCAGCCTTATTTATAATAGCCAGAAGCTGGAAAGAACCCAGATGTCCTTCAACCGAGGATGGATACAGAAAAATGTGGTACATTTACACAATGGAGTACTACTCAGTTCTTAAAAACAATGACTACATGAAATTCTTAAGCCAGTGGATGGATCTAGAAAATATCATCTTAAGTGAAGTAACCCAGTCACAAATAGAACCCATGGTTTGTAGTCACTAATTAGTAGATATTAGCCCAAAAATTCAGAATACCCAAGATTCATTTCATAGACCATATGAAGCTCAAGAAGAAGGAAGACTAAAATGTGGATGTTACTCATGGGAGGAAATTCAGGGACAGAGAGTAGAGCAGAGTCAGAAAGAAAGGTCATCCAGAGACTGTCCCACCTGGGGATCCATCCCATATGCTGCTACCAAACTCAGTCACTACTGCTGATGCCAAGAATTGCTTGCCTGATATGTATATCTCCTGAGAGGCTCTGCCAGAGCCTTACTGATACGAATGAGGATTCTTGCAGCTAAACATAGGACTGAGCACCGGGACCCCAGTTGATGACTTAGAGAAAGTACTGAAGGAGATGTAGTAGCTTGTAATTCCATAGGAAGAACAACAGTATCAACCAACCTGACCCCAGAGCTCCTGGGTACTAAAGCATCAGAGAAAGAGTACTCATGGAGGATCTCATGGCTCCAACCACATATGTAGCCGTGGATGGCATTGTCTGGCATCAATAGGAGGAAAAGCCCTTGGTCCTGTGAAAGATTGCCTCCCCAGAGTAGGTGAAAGCCAAGGTGTTGAGGTGGGAGTGGGTACACAGGGGTGGGAGTATCTTCATAGAAGTAGGAGAAGGATGAGAGGAGATGGGGCAAGGGGAAATGGGATAACATTTGAATATTAAATTTATAAAATATCTAATAAATAAAGAAATGAAAAAAAGTATTAATAAACAAGTCTTCATCTTTGCATTCTGTTGAAAACACAAACAGTATGTGCAGCATGTTTAATAATATGTAATATGCAAAAGCTTTGTGTTGCTGTTAGCAACATCTACTCTACCAACTACACTTATTCACAAGTGCACCACTACTAAACACAGTTACATCACTAAGCTTGTTAGTATGGGGTTCTTAAATTTGTCAACACTGGAAAATCTTTGTGTAATGATTATATTCATTTGATTCAGTATTGTAGACTTCCAAGGTATTCAGAAATTCATTGCCAATGAGTCCCCCTGTGTAAATGGTATTCCGTAAACTTGTGATCATAACATTGCTCCTTGGTGAAGTCATATTTCCCATCATCTTCCATTCATTTCCAGTTGAATCATACATCTCCACACAACTAGTGGCATGAGAACCATCATTGCCACTGCCTACAAAATATTTTACACCAAAAATAGCAACTCTAGCTCCTTGACTAGCCACATTCATGGTTGCAATTACAGTACAGGTGTCATTTTCAGGATTACATTGTTCTACTGTGTAGATTCTGCACCTCCAATTATATACAAACAACCACCAAGTTCACAAACTGCAGACTAGTGTCTTTGAATGTCAACAGGAGTACAGCTTGTACATGACATTGTTTCAGTATCAAATATATCACAATTTTTCAGTCCTTTCTGACCATATGCTTCAAAGCAACCAACAATGTACAATTTCCCATTCAGAGTACACACTTCTGCATTTCTATGGTTAGTTCTCAACTCTGAAATAGGGGTACAGTCATCAATACTTGAATCATACATTTCTCCACAATTAAGGTCATCTGAATGTCCATTTGATACACCTACCACATAGAGCTGTCCCATCAGTACAGCCATTGGAAAGTGGGCACTTGGTGTTCTCATGGGAGGGAGGAAGGACCAATGATTTGAATGTGGATCATAGCATTCAACTGTTCACAAACATTCCTCTCATGCCACCTGCAGCTATGAGTTTGCTATTCATCATGAGTTTGCTATTTATCTCTGCCAGTCCAGACCCTGGTAGGCACTTACCTGGTTGCATCTCAAAGCTTAAACTCTTGCTCAATTTTGGAGTACTTGTTGGTTAGCTCTGTGGATTGTTCTGCCCATAAGGAAAATGACACAGAATGTACCATCCAACACAAGCAGGCACAAGTAAGTGGTATTTGAAGTCTTTTCTGAAGCAATGATTTTCCACTAATACTTAGGACTTTGCAAGGAATCATTTGGAGAAGAGAGACATCCAGTGGAACTGTCACTTATCTGCTTTTGGCCATTCTCACAAGGTGGCTTTTACTGCACGAACTACTGTCAACATCACTGCCAAACACCTCACCCTATCCATCTAGAGGGTTCCCGTCAAGCAGCTTGTGATCAGTAGAAGGTTTGAACCTCTTCCATGAGCTTTTCCAGGCTGTCTCTATTCTTCCAGATTCTATGCTGCACGCAGTTGTTTACCTTTGCATATAATTTGCCATTGCTGTACAAGCAAACATTATCTTCAAGCATTACCTCCAACTTTAGTCTTGTAAGCTTCAGAAATTCCTCCTCTTCTGAAAGTTATAACAAATGCTCCTGGATATGAATGTAAACTTTACTCAACAAACAGGAGTCTCCCATACAACTTACAAACTTTTAAGAGATGCAGCTAGTAACACACATTCTAGATAGTACATAATCTCTGCAGAACTGCTTTCTTCTGTACATCTTCAGCTTCTTTGCTGCAGAATAGACATCCTTTACTAAATCCTTATCAGCTTTAAACTGAGCAGTGTATTCGTAATTCAACTTCTGAATTGAGATCATCCAACTTCATGGGAGAAACTTCCTGAGGGTCACTATCACTATTAAAGATTTCAAATAGGGGAACAGCAAGCCAGGACTGCCCTGTGTACTAGCATCTCATGGCCACAAACCTGAACATCAAACATGAAAGTCGAACATCACGGAACAGCCCACTTTTCCTCAAGGCATTTAATTTGACAACAGGACATTCAATAAAAATTTCATCTTCAAACATGAAATATCCATTAGGAATCATATTTCCTTATAAATTTGGCAATTGTTACTGAAGAGAAATGTGTCACTGAAAACGCAAATGATCCAAAGACAAAGGAGTATGGAAACAAAGCACTTCATCATGGTGTGAAGATAGGCGACTGAGTGAGGGTAGATGTCTTAAGTTTTAATGGTGGTTCCAAAACTATCAGGCTTGAAAATGAAGTAATCAAGTCATTAAAAGCTATAGACATGAATTTCTTCTGTGATAATCATGCATCATAATCTGGGTCATCTCGGAAGAGATGGTGAAATTCATCTCCAGAGCTTCGATGGGCTGCAGTGGGAAGGTGCTGAAAGGGACACAGGGCAACTGGTTTGGAGGCTGCGGGCAGAAGAAGACTACTGGGTTCTCACAGGAACTAGCTTGCTACCAGGAAGCACCCAAACCTCTGAGCAACTGACTTTCACTCACATCCCAAACACAGTCAACTCGTACAATTTTTACACATAGGGAAAAGCCACTAAACAAAGAATTATATTTTGAAATGATATTTAAGCACACAGAAGAGCTGAAGAATTAGATAAGAAGTCTAAGAAGTAATTTAGAATGTGCACTGCTATATTGTATTGTCATTATATATTTGTTGCACATATGAGTTTTGTTTTTTACTTAACATTAGATTTTATAAGCTTCACTAGTCAGTAAGCATTATAAATTTATACTATATTCCCATTTATCAGGGTTTGTGGAGTATAAGCCAAATGACCTTGAAATACTTTCTGCCTCCCATTTACTACATATGATAACTAATAAATTGTATATATGGTTGATATAAGAATAAAGGGTATTTAAATGTGAAAAATGAAATATGCTTTCTGAATACTAGTTTTAATTATATTGAAATACTCAATTTTGAAACTTGTTTTAAAGAGGTTTTAATTTTTGTATTTATTTTTACTTAATTTTGTTATCATTTATTTATAGTATTTTGTGTGTCCGAATGTTTTACCTGAATGTCTAAATGTGCAGTATTTGCGTACCTAATACCCATAGATGTCAGAAAAGGGAATTGGTTTCCTTGGAACCATTGTAATAAATGCTTGTGAACCTCTGTGCTTTGTACCTTCATACTCTGAAAGAAACTCAAGTGTCCTGAACTACAGAATCATCTCTACATCCCTCCTTTGGGAACTTTCTATTGACAGAATTACAGAGCATTTGTCAATAAGCATACTGAGTTTGTTTAGCATGGGAATGTTAACAAATGGAAAATTAACATACTATTAAACACTGGCATGGACTTTCCATATGGAACTGCTTTAGTACAAAATTAGATGTAAACAATGAACAAATGGGACATCATAATGTTAAAAGGTTCTGTACAGTAATGCCAGTGATCGAGTGAAAAGAAAACTCATAGAATGAGAGAAAAACTTTGCTAGTTCTACATCTTACAGATGATTTGTGGCTAAAATATACAACAAATAAAAATAAAAGAAACACTACGAAAACAATACAATTAAAGGAAAATGGACTGTGGTACTATAAATTTCTCACAATAAGAAATACAAATGCCTGCTAAATACTTTTCATACAGAGAGACAGAGAGAGAGAGAGAGAGAGAGAGAGAGAGAGAGAGAGATTCACTATGTCACTATGTAGTCTGGGTCGCTAAGACCTTAAAATGGAGACCAGGCAAACCTTGATCTCATAATATCCTCCCCAGCCCCTGCTGCTGCTCACAAGTTCTTAGATTAAAGGCTTTATCACCATGTTTGACCTGCTAGTAAACATATCTTTAAAGTGTACAATACCCTTAGGCATCAGAGAAATGGAGATTAAATAACTTTAATTACATCTCATTGGAAGACAGACTTTTGGGGGTGGGTAGGGAAAGTTCACTGGCTCTCTTTGTCCCTCTTCCCAATGGGGTTACACTGAAGACAATTTTTTCTGCTTTCTTTTTTTTTTTCTTTTAAATAAAACTTTCTTAGAATGTGTTGCTGGGCCTGGCTTGGGGAACAGGATGTGAAGTTCAGTTTACATAACAAAATGGCAGCCACTGTTGATCTAAGAAACATAGGTCTCATCTTGATATCCTATATATAAAGCACTGTGATTTCACATTAATATCTCATTATAAAGTGATATAAAGCCATGTATTTATACTATTTTTAACTTAATCTCAACTTTCCTTTTTAAAATAAATATAAAATCTCCTCTCACATAATATATTCTGATTCTGGATTCCCCTCTCTTTACTCCTCCTAGTTCTCCCCCTCCTTCCTTTCCAACCAGATGACATTTTTAACTTTTAGATTGGTAGAAGCCAGTGGTCTGCCAAGTTAATAGATTGCAAAGAATTTTTGTCTAATAGTCACAAGATATTATGTCTGACACAGACAAGTGTAAGGAATGGATGTTCTGGAGGAAAGAGTCAAGGTAAGTCCATTAGCTTCTGGACTTGAAACATCCCACTCTCTCCACAATACTGATACTGCAATCAGTCAGTTACTGAAGGCACAGCTTCTTTCTCTGAGTTTCCGCTCACACCAGTAAAAGACAAAGATAGTTTCAGGGTATCTGCCACTCAAGGTGAACTGATCTGGACAGGAAAGACATTAAGTCCCAAGCAGCTCCCGGAGTCATTTTACTTCAGAGCCATTTTACCAAATGTCTACTTCAGTAGCCCCCAGCCGCTTTTTGCCTCTACTTTATGGAAAACAAAAATGAGTTGGGAGTTCATTTAGGATTCCTGAGAAAACTCTGACACTTAGTAGATTTTTAGCTGATTAATCTTTTAACAATGGAGAGTGATTTCTGAGACATTATGGGCAAAAGCCAATCTCTGCCCCTGAAAACAAAACTCTGGCCATTTCATTCAGTTTTGCGTTTCTTTGTTCAACATATTTTGTACTGAAAATCATGACTAGTATGTCTTTAAAAATATGCAGAAATGAATGTGTTTAGGATAATTTTAGACTGTTTTAAGAAAGAGTTTCATGTGTATATTTTTAAGACTAAAATGAAAGAATTAAAGTTAAATTTAAGGGGAAAAAAGCAGGTTTCTGAACTTTCCCTCAGAAGTCTTTGCTTTAGCATTTTAGTATTTTAATACTTTTTAAAATGTTAATCTGGTACATTGGCTATTATTTATGGAATATCAAGTTTTGAGAAAATATGACTACAGACTTTGGACAGTATAATCTAAAAATAGCTGTAAAATCTCTTTTATTATTAAGTGCTAAAATAATATCATAACTCCTTTTGCTAGACAAACTTGAAATATAATCTTAAAATTTTAATTTCTGCTTTAACCTAAACCAGGATACATTTGCCATGGCCCATTTAAAATGCACATATATTGACAATGTTAACATGAGCTAAATTTTGCTTTGCAAATGTTGCTGAGAGATAATATAGTTTTTGTAACATGCTGAAGGACCCTAGGGGCTTTCATCAGCCTTACACCCAACACTTCAGGTGAAGGCTAGGCCAAGTACCAGCTTCTGGTCTTCGGTCAAGGCTAGGCCAATTCCATTTTCCACATGCAGTTCTTGGGAGGAGCAGGAACATTCTTGAAAAATCAAAAAATGTAGTGCCTGTCACCTCACCGTCTGATCCCAGATAAAGTTCGAATGCACGTCATATGCTTGTTAGCCAATAGATTAAAAGGTCAACATGCTTAGCCAATAAGTTTAAACTGTAACCTTGCTGATGTAACCTGTACCCCTAAAAAGTATAAACACTGCTTGTTAAGCCATTCAGGGTCATGAAGGGCTAATTGAGGGTTGACCCCAATACCCTGGAAAAATAAACCATTCTCCTGTCTTACTTGGGGGGTTTCTGGATAGTTAAGACTCCCTGGAGCCTTACAATGCATTTTGATGTCTTAATATGGGTTTCAGGTCACATTCCCTTGGTTCTTTAGTCTCCTCAGTGTGGGATCTGGAAGTGAAGGATTCAGGGATGTTACCTGGACATAGCGGTCCTACTACCTGCCATCTCTATGGCAATACATTCGGAGACAGTAATTGGTAGAGGTGATAGCTTTAGAAAATGAGGTAGAAATTACGTGCCTCACACAAAGGTAGTCACCTGTTTTGAAGGGAAAAACATCTCAGAGGCTTTTCTACGGCAATAGATGAAAATTTCTCCTACACAGATAAATTCTTTCTTCTCTATAGGAAGTCCTTGAAGGTTAGAAAATTGCTCTTTCAGGAAGTTTTATACTATGTGAATTCTTGCATACTTATTAACATATTCATAGGTAAAGAAAGGATAACTGCTGAAAGTGAAAGTACTTTTGAGGAATGGTAGACTTGCCAGGGAACAGTTGAGGTGGGTGATTGAGTAGGTGAGCCTGGCAAAAGCTTTATTTTTATTTACTCTGCATATCGGTGGTTAGATAAGTCAAGATACTTTCTTCTTGAGAAGACATATCTTTTTCTTTATAATTTCTTGTTTGTCTTTTGTAATTTTACTCTGCTCTGTTACCATAACCAGACATTTGATTTCACTCAATATCCACAATTCAACACAAACATTTTTTTTTTGAGTTTGAGATCAAAAAGTCAGACTAGCTTAATAGGAAAGATATTTTTTTTTTAAAAGGGCATTAGGGAGGGAACAAATCAATTTGGTATAAATGGGCATTGTTTAATAACCTTTCTTCACCATGACTTGGGACGGAATTTATCAATCTCGAATGAAATGGATACACAATGTAAGCATGCACACCACACACACACACACACACACACACACACACACACACACACACACACACACTTATGCCAGTAGTAATATGTAGTCAGTTTGAAAGACAGCTTTCCCTCTTATACCTTTTTGATAAAAGACATTTGGGTCCCACTAATTGCAAAGATGGGAGGTTGGCTGTCTCCCCACAGACAAGGTTGGAGAGGTCAGATGTGAAAAAACAAGGCTTTTGTAGTTCCTGAGATAGGGTTTCCAAATTGACCAGTTTGGCCATCAAAATGGGTGTGGTTACAGGAGCTTAACATAACAATGGGTTCAAAGGTAATTATTACCAAAGTAGTCCGCCTAGCAACCTTTTGAAATAAAGGTAGGTTACAATATCATTGAAACAAAGACATAGTTGTCTTTCCTGGAACTGGAAATACTGAAACATTTGTAGTTAAGGTTACAGGTGGGGCATAGCTCAGTGCTTGAGATTAATTGTTTAATGGTTGCCTGCGCCCTAAACTATTCACCATCTGACCCTACCTGCACTAGAGGTTTAGGGGTGAGGTGGTACAGAGTCAAATATACAGACTCCAGGGGCAGGTGAGAAACACTGCAACAAGCTCTCTGAACACTGCAGCACGTTCCTTTGATGATCCTCCCCCTGTGCCTCAATGGTCTCAAGAAAGAATCTCTTCTAAACAGCAGTTCCTGATTGGCTGGCATTGTCTGTACCAGAAATCCTCAATCTCTCAGGCAGTCCTAAATTAGGTCCTCCTGCAGGAGATGCTTTTGCAGCTGAACAACCCCTAGTGTTTCACATAGAGGCAGCCTGGCCATTCCTGCTACAGTTTAATCATAGACAGGAATGAGCCTAGTTTGTCTATAAGATGGTTTTTAAAACTAAGATGGAGACAGTATGGTTCATCATTTCAACTAAGCATTTCTTCAAAATTCCCTTTTTGTTTGAACAATTGTATTTCTTTGAAATATTGAAACTTGTCTTTTGAAAAACTTGATATTACAACATACTATGCAAAATAGTTTTATTCTTTAAATGATGATGCTGTCTTCTGTCATAACTCTGTGCTTCTTATAGTGTTAAGTGAATGTCATAGGCCCTTACTAAAAGAAAAAGAATCACACATGTAGCTAGTGGGTATACACCATAGAAGTTGTTCCTCTGATTATTTAAGATCTCTAGAAATTTCTTTTACAAAACAAATATTAGATACCAACTTTTCTTTCTTTTTTTCTTTTTTGAGCTGAGTACCAACCTTAGGGTCTTAAGCTTGCTAGCAGCGCTCTACCACTGAGCTAAATCCCCAACCCCTTAGGGGATACCAACTCTCAATAGGGGTGTGTGTGTGTGTGTGTGTGTGTGTGTGTGTGAGAGAGAGAGAGAGAGAGAGAGAGAGAGAGAGAGAGAGAGAGAGAGAGAGAGAGAGAGAAGATGAGGAGGAAAAGACATATTTAAAATAGCTAACAGGTCAAAATACTAAAATGATAGTTAGTATTAGGGAAGTGTTATCAAAAGTACAAACGATCCACAGGGAAAAATTTCACAAAATCTGGATTATAAGAAGGGTGTGCTGACAGGAGCCTGATATAAATGTCTCCTGAGAGGCTCTGCCAGAGTCTGACAAATACAGAGGCAGATGGTTACAACCAAACTTTGGACTAAGCATGGAGTCTCCAATGAAGGAGTTAGAGAAAGGAGCTGAAGGGGTTTGGAACCAATAGGAAGAACAACAATGTCAACCAACCAGATCCCCCCAGAGCTCCCAGGGACAAAACCATCAACCAAAGAGTTCACATGGAGCGACCCATGACTCCAGCTGTATATGTAGCAGAGAGTGGCTTTGTCTGCCATCAATAGGAGGAGAAACTCCTGGTCCTGTGAAGGTTTGATGCTCCAGAGGAGGGAATGGCAGGGCAGGGAGTGGGGAGTGGGTAGGTGGGTGTGTAGATGGGGGAGCACCCTTATAGAAGCAGGGGGAGGGAGCATAGAATGGGGGTTTCTAGAGGGGAAACCAGGAAAGGGGATAACATTTGAAATATAAATAAATAAAATATCCAATTAAAAAAAGAAAGCCATTTTAATATTTGAACTAGTCCCTGTTCACATATCTTGTGTGTCTGGAGTTTTCATCTCAATTGGTGTGTGTTTTTATTCGATATAAAGGTAACTACATGCTATAATTTTTTCATTTTTCCTAACTGTGGAAATATTGTCACTCAATTAAGAACTTCATTCAGTATTGTTCCTATAAAGATAGTTCTTTTTTACTTAGTTACTTATTTCTTAAAATGTATAGTGGATAGACCTGGGTGATTGTTTAAAAAGTAGTCTCTGTGTTGGGTATGCTATGTTAAATTTATAGGGGGTATCAGTAAACAGAGGGCTTTCTGCTTTCTGATAGTTTGAAACAAGTCATTTAATTGATACTGTTGGACCATTCTCTATTTATTTTTTTTAAATCTTGTCTTTTTAATAACATATTTAGAGCAATGTTAATTAGAATAAAAATAAAAATTGATTCTCTGTTCTATAATACAAATCAAAATTTGAGAACTAATAAGATTTTCTATTTCAACATTTTTAGTGTTCTGATATAACTATATCAGTGAAAAATTAGAACTTTATTATTTTGCCTAAAGAACAAAGGTGTTACTACAGAGACTGTTTTGCTCTTTGCGATATATTTAACAAAAGAATTTTTTTAAAAAAAAATCAATTATTTTTTGAGCTTTGCGGTTTTTATTTCAGACATTTTAGAAAATATCCATTTTTACTGGATATTTATTATTTAAATTAAATGTTCCCCCACCCACCCACTGCCACCTGCATCCCCATCTTAACATTCCCCTACACTGGGGCATCTAGCCTTGCAAGACCAAGAGTTTCTACCCCCCACTGATGCCCAACAAGGTCATCCTCTGCTACATATGTAGCTGGAGCCATGGGTCTGTCCATGTGTACTCTTTGGGTGATGGTTTAGTCCCTGGGGAGCCGTGGTTGGTTGGTATTTTTCTTCTTATGGGGTTGCAAACCCCTTCAGCTCCTTCAATCCTTCCTTTACTCCTCCATTGGGGACCCCACTCTCCTTCTTTGAAAATTGTCCATTTCATCCACATTCCCCTGTTTTGTTGAGTATAGGCTTTTGTAGTAGCATTTGATGATTTTTTTTTAATTTCCCCAGTTTCTGTTGTTATGTCTTTCTTTTTATTTTTTGATTTTATTAATTTTGGATACTTTTTCTGTGCCTTCTGTCATTTTCTCAAAGGATCAGCTCACTCATTTTTATAGTTTTTTTTAGTTTACTTTAGTTTATACTTGTCGATTTCAGCACTCAGTTTGCTTATTTTCTGCTCTCTACTCCTCTTGGGTATATTTGCTTCCTTTTGTTCTAGAGCTTTTAGGTGTGTTGTCAAGCTGCTAGTGTATGCTCTCTCCTGTTTCTTTTTGGAGGCCCTTAGGGCTATGAGTTTTCCTCTTTGCACTGCTTTCATTGTGTCCCATAAGTTTGGATAATGCCTTCATTTTCATTACATTCTAAAAAGTCTTTAATTTCTTTCTTTCTTCCTTGGCCAGGTTATCATTGAGTAGAGTGTTGTTCAGCTTCCACGTGCATGTGGGCTTTCTGTAGTTATTGTTGTTCTTGAAGACCAGTCTTAGTGCATGGTGATCTGATAGGATGCATGGGATTATTTTGATATCCTAGTATCTGTTGAGGCTGTTTTGTGACCAATAATATGGTCAATTCTGGAGAAGGTTCCATGAAGTGCGAGAAGGGATATTCTTTTGCTTTAAGATGAAATATTCTATAGATATCTTTTAAATCCATTTGGCTCATAATTTCTGTTCATTTCTCTGTATCTGTTCACTTTCTATTTCCATGTTAGCCTGTCTTGTTGCCTCTGACAGTGTTTTGACCATCTTATAAGCCTGTGCATCAACACTCCTGGAGACTGGCTTTCTCCCAAAGGGATCTTCTACGGAGAGATGTGGCACATGGTCAGTTCTGGGTATAGGCAGAAACCAAAAGTATCCTATACCAGACTGTTCCTCAGTTCCTGTGTCCAGAAGGCTTCAAGTGGGTTCCTCTTGGGCCGGGAATGTAAGCAGAAGTGGTGCTCTCACCTATGCTTTAGGATTGTCCTCACTTCTGAGAATCCAGCTCTAGTCCCATGGGATTTGGGTACAGAGATCTGTGGCACCTAGAACATTTTCTTAACCAAGTCAAAGTATATTTAGAGATTGGTTTTGTTGCACTTTGTAAAATATATTTGCGTTTAGAAACATGTATAATTGTGAATCCAAAGTTTATATATTATGCAAAATTTGCAGAGTTCAAAACATCTAAGTACCATAAATGCAAAATAAGCAACTGGGTCTGAAGCCAAGTGTAGTTGAATGTGAAAGCCAAATGTAGTTGAAGGTGAGAATATATCAGGGGCTGCAGAAAAGAGGAGCCAGTCTCAGCAATGGCTATGACAGACCAACTTTCCTCAGCTTCCCCATAGCCATGGATTAGTATGATAATTCAAAATATGGGGAAGAAAAGGCCTCATGATATTACCCTGAATGGAAAAGGGCTAGATAAATAATGGAGATTGTGAATTAGAGGGCTAACAGAAAAATTCTTCCAATCCACACAGCTATACCTCTGGTATTTTAAATTTTTATTTTCTTCAATTTTTAAAGAAAGTATCTTACTATGTATCCCGGGTATACCTGTAACTCGCATTATAGACTAGGTTGGCTGTGAGTTTAAGACATATTAATATAGAGGCTGTGTGTGTATGTGCCTTTTATTTACAAACAGAAATGGTCTAAGTTGGGAAGGAGCCCCATACAAGGATATTTAGTAAAATATCAATTACTACACCTCTTTCCAGAGTTCTGTAATTAAAGTTTAAATCCTGACTACTTGGCACTAATTAAATGTGTTCTAACCTGATTCTTTACTTACAATTTTACATTATATTTGTTTAGGATACATTATGTATATTATATTCTACCCCAGGTATAGATGTTAAAATAGAAAGTGGAAGAACTGAAGATTTGAAGAGCACTTGCATCTCTCTTAGGCTGTCAGACTATTGAACCAATACACATCAAGGAAATGGGAATTTCTTCAGGAATCTCATGCTGGGAGAAGGAAGATGCTGAGTCCGATGGGAAACTTATCTCAATAT
The DNA here is from genome assembly GCF_011064425.1 of Rattus rattus. Lineage (NCBI taxonomy): Eukaryota > Metazoa > Chordata > Mammalia > Rodentia > Muridae > Rattus > Rattus rattus. Next base: position 78,696,028 of record NC_046172.1, read on the forward strand.
AATACTTAATTAAAGAGCACACCAAAAAGATGGTTTATTGTGATCAAATATGCTTCATCCCAAAGATAGAGGGATGGTTCAACATATAAAAATTTTTCAATGTAATTCAACATATAAACAAACTGAAAGAAAAAAAAATCATCTCATTATACACTGAAAAAGTCCTTGACAGAATCTATCACCTTTTCATGATAGAGGTCTTACAAAGATCAAGAATATAAGGGAGATATCTAAACATAATAAAGGCAATTTGTAGCAAGCCTATAGCTAATATTAAATTAATTCTTTTTTTTTCCCGGAGCTGAGGATCGAACCCAGGGCCTTGCGCTTGCTAGGCAAGCGCTCTACCACTGAGCTAAATCCCCAACCCCTTAAATTAATTCAATATTAAATTAAAGGCAGAAAACTCAAAACAATTCAACTAAAATCACATAGAAGACAAGACTTCCACTATCTTCATATACATTAAATATAGTAATTGACATAAATTTTTATGTAGAATAATAAGACAACTAATAGAATAGAGATATGAGTTGAAAAGGAAAATGTCAAAGAATTGCTATTCACAGACGATATGATAGTATATATAATCAACTCCAAATATTCTACTAAGGAACTCTTACAGCTGATAAACACTTTCAGCAAAGTATTTATATTTATGGTTAACACAAAATTTCAGCAATCCTCTTATATACAAGTAACAAAGAGGTTGAGAAAGAAATCATTGAATGGACCCCTACACAATAGCCACAAACATTATAAAATACCTTGGAGGTAACTTTAACTAAGCAACCAAAAGACCTGTATGAAAAAAAACTTCAAGTCTTTCAAGAAGGAAACTAAAGATACCAGGAGGTTGAAAGATTTTCCATGTTCATGGACTAGTAGGATCAACTTAATAATAATAGACATGTTTCCAAAAGCAATCTACAGACTCAATACAATCCCCAACAAAATTCTAACACAATATTTTACAGACCTTGAAAGGACAATATCCAACTTCATATTCTCCATATATCTCCAGGATAGATAACATACTGCTATAATTTATAATGTTATATAGGATAAGAATATCCTGAGGCATCGTCACTATCAATTTCAATCTGCACTATAGAGCAATACTGAAAAAATTACATGGTATTGACATAAAAACAGACAGATTGATCAACGGAATCTAATCCAAGTACCAGGCATACATCCATACGCCTATGGACACCTTATTTTTTGTAAAGAAGCTAGAAATAGACAATAGAAAAAAAAAAGAAAGCATTTTCAATAAATGGTGCTAATCTAACTGGGTATGAATATGTAGAAGAATCCAAAGAGATCCATACTTATCACCACTCAAACTCCATTCCAAATGGATCAAAGACCTCAATGTAAAACCAAAAACAATAAACCTCATAGAAGAGAAAGTAATGAATAGTGTTGAATGCATTGACACAGGAGACAACTTTGTGAATGCAAATAGATACAATTCTGACACCCTGCAAAAACTTAAGTCCATGTGGATCAACAACCTCAACCTAAAACCAAAAATACTGAAAATGAGAGGAAAGGATGTGGTGAATAGGCTTGAATGCCTTAGCATAGGATGTCAATTTCTGAACAAACATTAATAGCTTAAACGTTAAGGTCAACAATAAATTAGACCTCATGAAACTAATAAGCTCTTATAAGACAAAGGACACTGTCAAAAGCACAAAATGAGAAAATATTTTCACCAATTCCATATTTGAAAGAGTTCTAATATCAAAAATACTAGTTCAAGAAATTAGACATTAACAAACTAAATAATCCCATAAAAATGGGGTACACAAATTAAGGAGAAACACTTAAAGAAATGTCCAATATCCTTAGCCATCAGGGAAATGCAAATCAAAACTACTTTGAGATTACATCTTGCAACTGTCAGAACAACTAAGATAAAAATACAAGTTACAGCTCATCCCTGCAAGGATGTGGGACAAGGAGAATACTCCTCAATTGCTGGTGGAAGTACATACTTGGGCAACTACTTTGCAAATCAATATGGCAGTTTCTCAGAAAATTGGAAATCGAATTACCTCAAGACCTAGCTATACAACTCCTGGGCGTATACAGAAAGAACAATCTATCCTAGCACAAGGATTCTTGCTTAATTATATTCTATATTCTTAGCAGCTTTATTCATAGTAGCCAGAAACTGGAAACAATCTATAAGTCCCTCAAAGAAAGAATGGATTTTAAAAAATGTTGTATATTTACATAATGGCGTATTATTCAGCTGTTAAAATATTGTCATAAATTTTCTGGCAAATAGAACTAGAAAGAAATCATCCTGAGTGTTTTCTGAGGTGACCCTGATTCAGAAAGGCAAACAGGACATGTATTCACTTACAAGCAGACATTATCCATAAAGGATAATCATGCTATAATCCATTGATTTAAAGAGGCTATGTAACAAGAACAGCTTAAGTGATGGGTGCAAGGATGTTCTAGGGAAGGAGAAATAGAAAAGATTTGACAGGTGGACCAGGGGGCATGGAGATTGTAACAGGAGGGATTGGGTGGTGATAGGGGATGGAAGAAGACAATCCTGGTAGAAATAATTGCAATTGGAGAGCATTTCATGAGCAAGGTAGTAACCTAGCACAGTGGAAACTCAGTGGAATCTACCAGGGTGACACTAGTAAAGATGAGTAATGTGGGACAGGGAGCCTGAACAGACCATCTTCTATAACCAGGCAGAGGCCTGCTTGGGAACAACAACCCAGTCATATAAGACCCTCACCTATAGTTTTCTATCCCTGCACAATGTACTGGAAACAAAACCTATCGTAATAGTTATCAGAGAGACCAGAGAGACTTTATTAAGCAACTGATATGAGCAGATGCAGAAGCCCACAGCAAAATATTAGGTAGGGCTTGGTAAGTTTTGCTGAAGAGAATAAAAAAAAGAATCACAGGGAAGAATGATGCCATAAGAACAAGGCACACAGAATCAATTGACTGGAACTTGAGTGGGCTCATAGAGATCAGGCAATCTGTGTGGTTCTCACCTAGGTCTTCTGCTTATATGTTAGGGTTATACAGCTTTGTATTCTTAGCAAAATACCTAATGGTAGGGAGCAGGCGTATTTCTGACTCTTTGCCACTGCCATTAGAACACTTTTCCCTACTACGGGTTTTCTAGTCAACCTTGATATTAGAATATGTGCTTTGTATGTACCTTTTAAATGCCTTATTTGGTTGATGTCCCTAGAGGCCTGTCCTTTTTTGAGGGGTGAATGAGGGGAGTTGATCTTAGAGATAAAGGGAGATGATATGGGAGGCAGGGAACTATAGTAAAGGATACTGTAATAAGACAATACATTTTAAAAGAATGCTGGGATGGTAGAAACATAAATAATATCAAAGTACAAAGCTTACATAATGGAAGTAGAACTGTTCTATCATGAAACAGGGGTGGGAAATGGGGGAATAAAATATTAATGGAAGTCTTAACCACAGTGAAATTCGCAAGAAAAAGTTATTGAAACCTATAATTTCAACTTATCAAGACATGTTTAATTAGAGGGGATAGAACAACAAATGTAAACTTTAGGAGATAGGAAATATATAAGAATAGGGAGACTGACATAAAGACAAATCTCAAACCTAAGGATGTATCAAGAATCCTTATAGACATCCAGTAGTTTATAAACCAGTTAAAAGAAATATATTATATATTAATTATATCATACATTGTATATTATGTTATATGTTATATTATATATTAAATATAATGCTTTATTTTGTTATAAGAGAAACTCTGAATAAAATGACTCGTGGGAAGACAGTGTTGCTCCCAGATATTATGAGTTATTAAATGGTGCTAGGCACGGGACACTACTCTATGAGGTCCCAGAGGTACCGCTGAAACAACACAGACTATATTAATTACTTTTGTTTACTAGCCTTAACTGGACAGTAAGACCCTATTGCTAATGGCACCACTCACTTTGAATGCAAAGCAATGAGAAATCAGCCTCAAACTGACCAGGATACTCTCCTTGCTAGCTAACTTACATAGTTCCAGAAGATACTATATAGGCTTCTCTGGTCTTGCATGTGCTGGCAAGATATGCACACTCATAAAATAGTGGCATTATGATTATTATAACCAATAACTCTCTGATAAATATGAAAACTCAGGAAATAATGGCACACTTGATACTATAAACTTGGGGAAAGCCCATAGCTGAGGATATTATATGCTCTGGGGGAGAACAACTATTTTTTGTTTCTGTGTTGTTAAATTGTGTCATTCTATGTTATTAATATTCATGTTTATGCCCATAGGTTCATTATTATTTAAACTTTGGTCAAAGAAGAGTTTTGCAGTTGGTGGTGGCTAGTGCAGGCAACTATAACTAGTAATGTTCCAACTGTAAGTAATTCCAGTGGGCACCTGTGGATGCGCTATGTACATCAACCTTCTACCATTCAAGGCTCAGGCAACTTCACAGAACAGGGGGCATAGATAAGATCGGTCAAGAAAAAATTGCAACATGGAGTAATATAGTGGCTCATTTATCTATGAAGTTGATGGTATCCTGGTCTTCATAGCAAGTTGTAGTCAAACTGAGGTTACACACATAAAGAAACACTGTCTCCAATAAAACAAAACAACAAACCTCCCCCCTTTTTCCAGTAAGGATTAAAGGGCCCCATAGGCCTGATTCTTACAAAAGGAGTTATTGGTAGATAATGTTTGTTGAAGGAGGAAGTATCCTTCTCCCTTGTAGACATGGTTGATTGTAGGTTGCTTATGTTCTACTGTATAGCCACATACCCATGTGCACATAGGCAGCATCATTTGGTCTCAAGAGTTATTAGTGACAAAATAAGTAAAAAGTGAACATGAGGCTAGGGGTCAGGTAGGGTATACTACTAATTTTGAGGTAATGGTGGATGAACATAATCATTATACAATATATAAATGTATGGAAGTTTCAAAGAAAGTCTAAGCCCAGCAATCAAGGCAGGGACAGAAGTAACTGCGAATTTAAAAGAGCCTGGTCTTTACTGTAGAGACTACAAGTTATAAGACACTAAGGAATAAATAGTAAGACACAGTTAGAAGAAGAAGAGCAGGAGGAGGAGGAAAAAGAGGAGGGCAATTATGATAGCACGGACTTGAATGATATTATTTTGATATCTATATAAATTCTGTCTAAAAGTCGCAGTGAATATAGATCCTACTGGCATCATCTTGTTTTGTTGTATCTTTTTTAGGGAAACACTCAGATTTATTCTTATATCTGAAAAAGAAAAGTCTTACACCGGTCTTTAGAAGGATATGACTTCTATGAGAGGACTATGTAATTGCTTACCAATTCCATTAAAATATATAAAAATATAAGAATTACATACATACTCATATGTAAAAATGCACATTATGAGTGCACTTTAAAAACTGTTTGCTTTTTTTGGAAGAAAATTGTATTCTCAGCACCTAGCTGATAGGCTTTGAAGTTTGTATTTTTTTTTTTTGGTTGTTTATCTGAGCTGACTTTCCTCATGATTAGTATTTCCCTTTAGTTACATTATACCAGACACATCACATTTTATTTCATCAATCATATTTGATTGCAATACTTGACACAACTAAAACTGTCACTAAATCTGTCACTTGGGAAATTCATGAGAATTTTCTGTTATTATTGATTTATATTTATTTCTTTCTCAGACTATTTTTCATTATTCTCTTCATGGAAGCTTTTCATAGGAGAACTCTAGTAAACTTGAAGAAACTCTTTCTGATTGTAACTCAATATGGGTGCTTATGACAACTTTTGTTAAAAACAATTGATGACATTGGACCTCAAATAATCGTGGAGAGTTTGTAATATTTTGGTATATTGGTGCATTTTCTATAATCTTTTCTTCTATAAAATAATAAATGGAAAGATTTTTTAATAAAGCTTATTTTTCATAATTTCTGAATGTTTTGTGTTTCTGAATCAGTGAAGGCAAAGAAACTTCATTTTAAGCTGTTATATGACTATAGGATTTTACATGACAGTTCTTTATTCATTGTAAAGTTATACTTGTTTGAATGTTTTAAGAGTTTTACAGGTAAATTAAAATATTTGCAGTAATATTTTTATAAACTAGACATTATACATATGATTACGTTTATAACTGAAGTAGGAATATATATTATTTTATAATTTCAGCTCAATTTATAGATGTTTACATTATTCTTCAAATTAAAATTTAAAAGCATATATGTATTGGTTTCTCATTTGACATCAATCTTATTTAGAGGATATTCACTAGGCTCTCAAAAGAATTAATTCTTTCTACTCCATTTCAGGAAATAAATACTGGATGAGGTTTCCAACACTTTCTTTTAACTTCTTTTTAATATCTGTATTTACAAGGTGATCTTTCTGTCATTCAAGATTAGTGGTTTACAACACCGGAGAGATAATTGAATGTGAATATCAAATGTTACAATCCGGAATAATTGCATATTTGTGGTTCATATGGTAGAAATATGTTAAACTTTCACTTTTACCTTTGAGACTTTAAATATTTTAAGGCATTTTCAATTACTAAATAAGTTTCCAAATCCTAATAACTATAAGAATTGCCTCTTGGGTCCTTAGACAATACAAATTTATGAAAAGATGTCAAGGGAAGCATAAGTATTTTATATAGACTTCCTAGGAGAGTAACAAACCAAAAGGATTTTAAACACTTTGGTATTATAAATCATTTGAAAAACATAAATACTTATATACAAAGAATTGGCTGATATTCAAGTCTAACAGACACAGGATAATTAGTTTGAATATTTTACTGCTACTTTGGATGTAATTCAAAAGTAAAATTGAAATAAACAGAAATGTACTCAATTTAGAAGAATACTATGACTTCTAATTTCACAATTTTACAATGTAGCTTTGATTTTTATCAGATTACTTTAATGATAAGGCCTGTGCTATGTTAGAGGATTTTTCAAGTTAATGAACCATATTATAAAACACAAATTACTCAAAAGCACATTAAACTGAGACACAAGATGTACAAAAGAAAAATATGTCTAAATGAGGATTCTGAGGAGAAGTGAGGCTATGTTAAACCAAAGTCCCAATTATTTTGGTAAGAAATCATCACTAGCATTAATATGCTAGTTAGAAATTGGTATTACTCTCAAAATTATCATTTGAAAATATGTAGTAAAACAGCAATAGTAACAAGAAGGAAAAATTACCAGCTTTGAATAAATATGAATAAACATTGTATTCTATTCTTTGTTTGAAATACCAAAAAAATTAATGAATACACTATTATGTAATAGTTGTTATTATCAACATCAGTGTTTTGCAGATAAAGCTGAGCTTTCTCCTCTACCCAGAGAAGGAATGATATACCTACTTACTCCATTTCAAATCTGAGCAACAGACATACTGGTCAAGTTCTCTTTCTTGTACTTTATACATCTTTATTTATTTCTTAATTTCAATTCCACAGACTAGGCTTTACTGCTTGATTTCTTCCTTTCTTTTTTTCTTTTCTCCGATGGGCTGACTCAAAGAACATAGGGTGGTCTGAAGTATGTGTCTCAATGCCTAAGACTACCAAATGTTGCAATGTTTGAAGTCCTAGCTAGAGAAAACAGGGGATTAAATAAAATGATACAAGTAAGAAAGGAAGAAGTTACATTTTTCCCATTTGCTGATTATATGTAGTATCGCATTCATAAGAGATCATGAAGTTTCCATCAAAATCTCTTAGAACTAAGAAATACTTTCTGCATAGTGACAGGATACAAAATCAGCACACAAAGGTCGATATCTTTTCTATATACCAATAATAAACCAACTGAAAAAGAGAACCAGGAAAACAATTCTTTTTATTATAGTTTCAAAACTGCATAGAAATAAATATAACAAAGACAGTGAGAGACATTTTGAAAGAAAACAAACAAACAAACTAAAATCTTTATAATGCTGGCAACACACTTTGAAAATATAAATTGAATCAACAGAATTGACATTGTGGAAATGAACATATTTTCTAAAAGGATTTACAGTACCAATGTAGTGCAAATTAAATTTCAAAGACATTATTCACAAAAACAGAAAAAACATCAAAAATAAAATACTAATATATATATGCCCAAATACGTTGAAGATTTAAAGAAATCCTATATAAAAAGGAATAATGTTAATGGTATAAAACACCTATTTCTAGCAGTTCTATAGAACCATAGTAAACAGAAAATGTTTGGCACTGGTATAGAGACATGAATTGCACATAATTAGGGGATTCAGAAATAAACTCATATAGTTACTTGATCTGATTTTTCACAAAGGCAAAAAGCATTCATTCACCAGAAAAAATAATGTTGTGAAGAAACAATGCAAAGAAAATTAGATATGTCACACCCTGTATACAACATTCAATCCTGATTTAGTACATTAATGTCCTAAAACTCTAAAGCTGTTATAGAAAACCATAGGGAGAACTGTTAAACATGTAGGCATATAAGTAAAGGTTTTTTGATAGGAAATCTAATGGCTCAGAAAATAAAAGCAAGAACTGACCACTAGTACTACATAAAATTAAGGAACATCTACAAAAAAGGGGAAAATATCAATGAAACAGGATAAAAATATTAGTATGTTTATGTTTGAAAGAGAATTAATATCTGTTTTATGTAAACACTGAAAATATTTACATGTCCTATATGCCAAATCTGTAAGTGAAATTGGAATTAGGGAACGTTTCTCAAATATGAAGTATAAATGTCTCCAAAAAGAAAAAAGTACTCAGTATCTTTAACTATCAGATAAATGCAGATTAATACTATACTGAGATCTCATTTCTCTCCAATCAGAACAGTTATCACAAAAAATAAGATAAAAAAGCAAGTATTATTGAATATGTAGAATAAAGAACTTTTATACAGTGCTGCTAAATTAATGCAACCACTATTGAAATCAGCTTGGAGGTTCACCCTCATATAAAAATATACTACTACCATAGGACACCACTCTAGTAATTCTGGGTATGCTACAAAATGACTCTAAATGAACATATCATAGAGATATTTTCACATCCATATTAATAATTTTGCTATTCACAGTAACCAAGAAAGCAAATCAGTCTAGACATTTATCAATGGATAATTAAAGGGAAATGAATTTATTCAATGGTAAGTAATACTGAAGTAACATTTGCATAAAAAAGAATTCATCTGGACATCATTAAGTGAGCAAAACCATCAAGACTCTGAAAGCCGTGTTTTCTTTAACTTATAGAATACAGATTTTGTGTAGATGCATACTGTTGTTTATAGATTCATAATATGAAAGCAGAAGAGAGACTAGAGGCAAGAGGCATAATAGGAATGGGAGGAGAGGAATATAAAGGAAGGGTTAGGGGGATAAATATTGTAAATTTACATGCTTTACCTTAAAGAAATTGTCATCAGAAGACACACACTTTTTATAATGAATAGATATGGTAGTTTATATGAGTTTCCGTACAATCTTGAATAGTTGTTCCCTTTGAGGGCACTGTTTATTGAGGTTAAGATGGTGCAGCTTGGCTGGAGGAATTATGTGACTGTGGGCAGGGTTTGAAATTAAAAGCTTTGTGCTAGTTTGATTCACTCTATTTGCTTTGTGTTTGTAGTTCATCTACATGCTCCTGTGACAGTCTCTGTTGCTTGCTACCATACCTTCCTGAAGGGAGACACTTTTATCCAGCTGGAACTGTGTACAAAAATTAATCCTTTCATAAGAGACTTTTGGTCATGATGCTTTATCACAGCAACAGAAAGGCAGATGATTTAATAATATAGCAATGCAATTTTAAAAATATACTAAAGCTTACTAAAACAGAATCAGGCTAGAAATATGGCTATTGGTAAAATACTTGCTTAGCATGCAGGGAGCTTTGGGAAAGATTCCTACCACATTTAAAGAAAATGAAAGCAAAAAATGTTAGTGGTATATATACTTATAATCGGGGCACTCTGGAGGTAAAAACTGGAGTGTCATTAGCCCATTATCTCCCTATCTATTCAACATAGTACTTGAAGATCTAGCCAGAACAATTAGACAAGGAAAGGAGGTCAAAGGGATACAATTTGGAAAGGAAAAAGTCAAATTATCACTATTTGTAGATTATATGATAGTATACTTAAGTGACCCCAAAAATTTCACCAGAAAACTCCTAAACATGATAAACAACTTCAGCAAAGTGGCTGGATATAAAATTAACAAACAAAGCAATAGCCTTCCTCTACTCAAAGGATAAACAAGCTGAGAAAGAAATTAGGGAAATGACACCCTTCACAATAGTCCCAAATAATATAAAATACCTCAGTGTAACTCTAACCAAGCAAGTGAAAGATCTGTCTGACAAGAACTTCAAGTCTCTGAAGAAAGAAATTGATGAAGACCTCAGAAGATGGAAAGATCTCCCATGCTCATGGATTGGCAGGATTAATATAGTAAAAATGGCTATTTTGCCAAAAACATCTACAGGTTCAATGCAATCCCTATCAAAATTCCAAGTCAATTCTTCACAGAGTAAGAAGGAAAAATTTGCAAATTCATTTGGAGTAATAAAAACCCAGGATAGTGACAACTGTTTTCAAAAATAAAAGAACTTCTAGAGGAATCATCATCCCTGACCTTAAGCTGTATTACAGAGCAATCTTGATAAAAAAAAAAACTGTATGGTACTGGTACAGAGACAAGCATGTAGCTCAGTGGAATAGAATTGAAGACCCAGGAATGAATTCATACACCTATGGTCACTTGATCTTTGAGAAATGAGCTAAAATCATTCATTGGAAAAAAAAAACCAGCATATTATAACAAATGATACCCACTGAAGTAAAGGTCTGAGTGTAAAATAATGAAAAGTGACCCATTCTTTTCTTTTCTTTTCTTTTCTTTTCTTTTCTTTTCTTTTCTTTTCTTTTCTTTTCTTGGATATTTTCTTTATTTACATTGCAAATGTTATCTTCTTTCTCTGTTTCCCCTCTGGAAACCACCTATTATATGGACCCTCCCCTGCTTCTCTGACTGTGCTCACCCACCCATCTATCCAAACCATCCCACCTCTCTGGCCTGACAGTCCCCTTAACTGGGGCATCAAGCCTTCATAGGACAAAGGGCCTATTCACCCCTTGATGCATAACAAGGCCAAGTTCTACTACATATGTGGCTGGAGCCCTGGGATACTCTTTGGTTGGTGGTTTACTTTTCTGGTGGGGAGGTCTGTTTGGTTGATATTGTTGTTCTTCCTGTGGGGTTGCAAATCTTTTCAGCTCCTTCAGTACTTTCTCTAACTCCTCCATTGGGGAACCCGTTCTCTGTCCATTCTTATCTCATTGTACAAAGCTCAAGTCCAAGTAATTCAAAAACCTCTACATAAAACCAGATACACTGAATCTTTTAGAAGAGAAATTGGGAAAGATCCTTGAACACATCTGCATATGGTAAAACTTCATGAACAGAACACCAATAGCTCAGGCTCTAAAATCAACTATTGACAAATGAGACCTCATAAAATTGAAAATGTTCTGTAAGGCAAAGGGCACTGTGAATAGGACAAAATGACAACCTAAAGAATGGGGTGAGATCTTTACCAACTCTACATCCAGTAGAGAGCTAATATCAAATATATGCAAAGAACTCAAAAAAGTTAGATTCCGAAGAACCAAATAATCCTATTTAAAAATGGGGTACAGAGTTAAACAAAGAATTCTCAGTTGAGGAATATTGAACGGCCAAGAAGAACTTAAAGAAAAGTTCAACATCCATAGTCATCAGCGAAATGCAAATCAACATGACCCTGAGATTCCACCTCACACCAGTGAGAATGGCTAAGATCAAAAACTCAGGTGACAGGAGGTACTGGCAATGATGTGAAGAAAGAGGAACACTCCTCCATTGCTGGTGGCATTGCAAGCTGATACAGCCACTCTGGAAATGAGTCTGGCAGTTCCTCAGAAAATTGGATATAGTACTATTTGAGGACACAGCTATACCACTCCTGGGTATATACCCAAAAGATGCTCCAATATGTAATAAGCACACATTCTCTACTATGTTCATAGCATCATTATTTGTAATAGCCAGAAGCCTGAAAGAACCCAGATGTCCTTCAACATAAGAATGGAAACAGAAAATGTGGCACTTTTACACAATGGAGTACTACTCAGCATTAAAAGCAATGACTTCATGAAATTCATAGGCGAATGGATGGAACTAGAAAATATCATGCTGAGTGAGTTAACAGACTCACAAAACAACACACATTGTATGTAGTCACTGATAAGTGGTTATTAGGAAAAAAACTCAGAATACCTATGTCATAACTTCACAGACAATATGAAAACTCAAGAAGAAGGATGACCAAAGTGTGGATAGCTGATCCCACTTAGAAGAGGGAACAAAAACAATCATGGGAGGTAGAGGTAGGAGACTTGGGGGATGAAGGGAGAGGACGTGAGGGGTGGGCCAGAATTAAGTGTGACAGAGATGGAGATACACACAGGTCAGGAAATTGAACAGGGTGTGTAGCAATGAGGATTTGGGGAACTGGGTGCCATGTAGAGATATTCAGATACAAAGGAAAGCAAGAGGCTCCCAAGATGTAACAGGGGTGACATTAACTGAAATATCCAACAAAGAGGAAAATGAACCTGTAGAGGCCGTATCCAAAGGTTAGGCAACAGCTCCCTGTTGAGGAATGTGACCACCCATTTTCTTAAAATTTTAACCCAGAATTGCTCCTGTCTGAAGGAAATACAGGGAAAAATATTGGAGCAGAGCCTGAAGAGAAGGCCATCCAATGACTGCCCCACATGGGAATGCATCCCATATGCAGCCACCAAACCCAGTCACTATTGCTGATGCCATGAAATGCTTGCTGACAGGAGTCTGATACCGGTATCTCCTGAAAGGCTTTGCCAGAGCAATACTGATAGAGATGCAGATGCTTGCAGCCAACCATCAGACTTAACACGGGGACCCCAATGGAGGAATTAGGGGAGGATTGAAGGAGATGAAGTGGTTTGCAACCAACCAGAAGCCCCAGAGCTCCCAGGGACTAAACCACTAACCAAAGAGTACACATGGAGGGAGCCATGGCTCCAGCTGCATATGTAGTATAGTTTGGCATTGTTTGACTTCACTCCTGTGAAGGCTTGATGCCTCAGCATGATGGAATGCTAGGGAGGTGAGGCAAGAGTGATTGGGTGGGGGAGCACACTAAAAGAAACAGGGTATGAGATAGAGGCTTTTCAGAGGGAAAACCAGCAAGGGGGATAACATTTGAAATGCAAATAAATAAAATAAGGAATATTTTTTTAAATGTAAGGTCATCTTTTGCTATCCTTTGGCTATCCTGGGTTACATGAAATAAGTGATGGGGTGATGACTTTGTGTGTAAAATGTTTACTAGGCAAACACAAAGACTTGAATTTGAATCCCCATTCTCTCAAATAAAAGTCAGGCATGGCAACATATTCCTAACATGCTAGTGCTATGACATGCAGACAAGAATATCATGGATGCTGACTGGTTAGGCATTCTAGCCAAATTTGAGAGCTATGATTTGGATTTAGTGGTGGTAAGAAGATGCCTGCTATATAATCTTTTTGCCTATACAGACACACACACACACACACACACACACGCACATGGATGCATGCATGCACGCACACACACACACATGCACACACACATGCATACATGCATATACATACAATGAAAAGTAGAAAAAGAAAGGAAAATGTTTGTACCTAGCTACTTTCAGAACAGTATTAAATTTTAGAATTAGTATTCAATTTCAATTCCCCTTGTAGAGCAGTATGTTACTATTGCACTGTAATTAAAAGGCTATGTTTTCCTTGAGTAATTAAATGCTAGATTTGCAGACTCATCTACTCATTAATTAGTTTATTTCATTTACTCATGCTAACTCATTCATTTCCTAATGCACTTAACAAATCATTATTGAATGGCAAATGTTTTGTTTTTTTTTTTTTTGCCTGGCCTCGAATTTGGTGATCTAAGATCCCTGAATTAGTGTGCCAGTTTGGTGTTAAGAATACAGGCCTCTTCCGGTGTTTGACCAGACTCCGGGGCCGGCGGATCCCTGCCCTCAGCAGCTCTCTGCTCCCAGGCCCCCTGGAGGGAGATTCTCGCCGCCTGGTCGGGCGGGCACTCCTGAGGCAGCAGAGCGGAGGAGACCACCAATGCTGACCACCCCTGCCCACATCTCTGGCCCAGGAGGAAACTGTTAACGGCCTCTGGGTACCCGTAGAGGAGGGCCCAGGAGCAGCAGGTCCACCGCGTCTGAGACACCGCACCTGAAGGGACCGACCGGATAAACAGTTCTCTGCACCCAAATCCCGTGGGAGGGAGAGCTAAACCTTCAGAGAGGCGGACATGCCTGGGAAACCAGAAGAGACTGCACGCTGCACACAGTACTGATCCCAGAGGAAAACACCAAAAGATATCTGGAACCCTGGTGCACGGAACCTCCCGGAAGGGGCGGCGCAGATCTTCCTGGTTGCTGCCGCCGCGGAGAGCCCGTGGGCAGCACCCCGCGAGCGAACTTGAGCCTCGGGTCCACAGGTAAGACCAACT
>NC_046172.1:78710781-78759586 GCF_011064425.1 Rattus rattus
CTGAAGTTCTCTTTCTTTGTTGGGTCTTTGTGTGGTTTAGGTATAAGAGTAATTGTGGCTTCATAGAAGGAATTCGGTAGTGCTCCATCTGTTTCAATTTTGTGGAATAGTTTGGATAATATTGGTACGAGGTCTTCTATGAAGGTCTGATAGAATTCTGCACTAAACCCGTCTGGACCTGGGCTCTTTTTGGTTGGGTCCTCTTTACGTATCAAGTCTGTTAGTGTATGTCATTTATTGAAAGTGAGTCCATTGATGTGAAGATATCGAGGACCAATGATGCGTTCATTTCTTCTTTTTTTTTTGTACAGGTGGATTATGTTTGGCTCTCTTGTTTTGGGATTGTTGCAAGGAGATTACTTTCTTGCTTATTCTAGTCTGTTGTTTCCCTCCTTGTGCTGGAGTTTTCCATGTATTATCCTTTGTAGGGCTGGATTTCCAGAAAGATATAGTGTAAATTTGTTTGTGTCATGGAATATCCTGGTTTCTCCATCCATAGTAGTTGAGAGTTTTGCTGGATATAGTAGCCTGGGTTGGATTTTTGTTCAGCTGGATATGTATATTGTCTGCCCAGGATCTTCCAACTTTCATTGTCTCTGTTGAGAAGTCTGGTGTAATTCTGTAGGGCTGCCTTTATATGTTACTTGACCTTTTTCCCTTACTGTTTTTAATATTCTTTCTTTGTTTTGTGCATTTGGCGTTTTGACTATTATATGATGAGAAGAATTTCTTTTCTCTGACAATCTATTTGGAGTTCTGTAGGCTTCTGGTATATTTATGGGCATCTCTTTCTTTACGTTAGGGAAGTTTTCTTCTATAATTTTGTTGAAGATATTTACTAGCCCTTTATGTTGGGAATCTTTTCTCTCTTTGATACCTATTATTCATTATCCTTATATTGATCTTCTCATTGTGTCATGGATTTCCTGGATGTTTTGAGTTAGGAGCTTTTTGCATTTTTATTTTCTTTTACTGTTGTGTCAATGTTTTCAGGGTATCTCATACACTTGAGATTCTCTCCTCTATCTCTTGTATTCTGTTTGATACTTTGTATCTATGACTCTGGATCTGGTCTTCTATCTCCAATGTTTTCCTTTGTTTTCGTTATTATTTCTATTTCTCATTTTTAGATTAGAGCTGGTTTTGTTCAGTTTTGTGATGTAATTCTTTTTTGAGGATTTTTGTGATTTTCTTTAAGGGCTTTTACCTTTTTACCTGTGTTGTCCTGTATTTCTTTAAGGGAGTTATTTATGTTCTTCTAGTCCTCTAACATCATTATGAGATGTAATTTTACAACAGAATCTTTTTTCCTGTGTTTTGGGGTAGCTAGTACTTGCTGTGGTGGGGGAACTGGCTTCTGATGATGCCAAGTGGCTTGGTTTCTGTGGCTTAGATTATTGCACTTGCCTCTTGCTATTTGGCTGTCTCTGGTGTTAGCTGCTCTTGCTGTCTCTAACAGTGGCTTGATCTTCCTATAAACCTGTGTGTTTGCACTCTTGGGAGACCAGTTCACTCTGGTAAGATTTCGGTTTGAATAGCTGTGACACAGGGTCAGCTCCAGGAACAGATGGAAATTGAAGAAGGATCCTGTCCCAGGCTGTTCCTCAGTTCCTGTGTTCTTAGGTCTCCTGGTGTGTTCCTCTTGGGCCAGGTATTTGACAGAAACTGTGGTCTCACCTATGCTCTCAGGTGTGTCAACATTCCTGGGAGACTAGCTCTCTCCTGGCATGATTTGGGTAGAGAGAGTTGTGCTACAGGGTCAGTTCAGGGTGCAGACAGAAACTAGAAGGATCCTCTCAAAATCTTTAATTATTCAAGTATAAGTTAGATATTTCATTCCAATTTCATTCATTTACCTGCACATTTCACAGTTTTACTTTTTCATAACTGAATATAATTCCATTTTATATATGTATCCTATTTTGTCAAACATTATTAATTCACCAAGTTCTATCATACTTTTGCCAGAATGTTCTGTTCTCTAATTTGCATTTTTCCTAGATATCATCATAACAAATCTATTCCATGGAAAAATTTTAGCAGCATTAAGTTCATTCACTGTTAATTTTAATTCCCTTTATTTTTCATTTCAATCATCTATCTCTAAATTCTTATTAGCTTGCCCTTGGTTATGGTCAGTTTTCATTTAAAGTGCTCTTGTTACTACACTTTAAACATTAAATGACATTGATTATCTTATTACAATAGTACCAACTAATTTGAAGGCCAACATCTTTATATACCCTTTAATGCACAATGTTCTAACACTGTCATATATTTATACACATATTCTTATCTCATTATGTACATTGTGAGTAACAACTCTGTTTACTTTGACCATTATAAAGCTCTATAAGTATAGTTTTTTCCTATCCATATTTTCAAATAATTTTGTCATCTTTCCCTTCATTTAATATTAAAAAAACCCTGAAATCAGGAATAACTAACAGATTTTACCCAAAATAGTTGCTAGATGAGAAAGTAAATTTTCTGATAGTCTTAATTTATAATACAAGTACAGTATAAGTATTGAAATGCTTATTTTATCATATTCAAAATAAGTATTCACACACACACATACATGATATATATATCAAATTGTACAAACACAATATCAAATAGTATTTTGTTAACTTCTGAAAACTTTATTTGATCTTTGATGTTTATTATAAAACTGAGATACAGAGGGAAGTCTCTTAGTAAGATTATCAGCTTTTGTAATTTGTATTAGTTTATCTCCTTGCATCTTGAAAATCAGGACATTTTATAATACTGCATTTAAAGCTTCATAAGAGACCTTTTACTTAAGCAGCTTATACACATATGCTTTATTTAGTCCCCAATTTTTAGATTTAAGTTAATCTCTCATTTTCTTTTCACATATTTGAAAGCATATGGTGTTTCAGAGTTGATAATGTACCTAGATTTACTGTGAATGACAGTATTACTTATTAAACATGTTATTATATTATAGAAAATAAAGACCTGAAATGTACCTTTATAGAAAATACCAAGGATACTGTCAATCTCCTTAGATTCTTAAAATCATTCTTCCGCCTCTTCAAAATAGCTCCAAGAATCCAGAAGGGAAAGTATTCATGTAGTCATTCCACGTAGGCCTGAGTGTTCTAAGCTCTCTCACACTGCATAAAATCTAGTTGTGTTTCTCTGTATTTGTTCCCATCTCCTATGAAAGGAACTTTTCTGATGGTTCAGTGTGGCACTATCTATTAGTATAACAGATTGTTGTTATGAATCATTATTTTTCTATTTTCCTGTAGCAGAACAATATTTGTTTTCCACTAGGCCTAATACCTATCTAGTCTTAGGTTCTTGTCCACTTTAGCAGTGTCATGCATGGGCTCCAACTCAAGGAGTTAGAGTAGGCCTTAACTATAATCAAACAATTTTTGTTTACTCTCACAATGTTTGTGCCACTATTGCATCAGTTTATTTTGCAGGCATATCACCACTTCGGACTGCATGGTTGGTAATTTGGTTGGTATTTACCTTTCTTCTGGGTAATGTGCAGATTACTTTCCAGTACTATGAACACTAGTCAATAAGGTTAAAGCTCTGTGTAGGTGGCATTTCAACTTCTACATGTTCAATGAGTTATGTAGATGTTCTCTTCAGAAATAGGGCCTTACTATAAGCTTATGAAATCAAACTAATATTCTTAACAATAGCCTGAGTTATTTGGGGAAACTGCCTTCCAGACACAGCAAGATTGATATACGGTTGACATGTACACAGCCTGCAGAGTTTAAAGTACAACGGGGTCTAAGGGCTGAGAGGGAGAAGTTGACACTATCTGCAATAGCAAAGCAAGAAGCTATTATGCAATTTACAAGTGTTTTGTAAAGAAAAACTTAGTTTTCTGCAATGGCATCTCATATGGTATATAAACCACATTTAAGGGCATACCCTAGGTCCAGCAGTAGTGAGCGACACAAAACAAACACAATGCTGTATTTATATATTTTTATGTGCATGTTTGTATGTGTCATACACCTTTGTCCAGGTGGTTTTTTTTTTTTTGTTTTTTTTTTTTTTTTTTTGTCTTACTGGTTTTTCACTTGTTGCAGTTTCTAATTTTGTGTTTTGATGTGTTTTATAGGGAATTTCTTGTGCTTTTTTGTTTGTGTTTGTTGTTTGGTTTTTAAAATTCTGATTTGTTTGTTTGTTTTACTTGCCTGATTTCTAAAAAAAGAGCATTTATTTATTAGCATTTATTTTATAACTAAACTTATTTATTTACTTATTTTAAGATAAACTTAAAAAAAAACATGAGGCTACTGAGTCATTTCTTCAGACCAAACCTGATTACTTGTGTATATACTCACAACTTATCATAGAAAGGTAGAATGCAGTTGATCTCTATAAGCCTCCATATGGTATATATAATATTCATATACATATATATATACACATATGTATATATAAATATACATTCATGCACAAAAATATTAACATTTTAAAAATGCAATAATGTCTTTCAAAAAGAAAGAGCAGGCACGAAATTCCCATATTTACCCAAGACAATACACTTAGATAATATAATGCAATGCAGGAAGGTTTCTCCCACACGGTGTTCCTTATCTATAACTACAATGATAAATTACTATAAATTTAGTAGCTTATAAACAAGAACAGTTTGATACATTTCAGGAGATTTGATATTTTAAATGGGATTCATAGATTTAAAATTAATAACTATCTCATTTTCCCCCTGAGGCCTCAGTCACTTATTGTCTCACATACTCTTCCTCCATCTTTACAACTAACAATGCCATTATATTTTACAATGTTGTTCTTATACTTTTTCATTTTTCTTACTCCTACTTAATATAAAGACATTTTGGCTATACTGTGTTCAATAAGATTTTCTAAGTTTCTATCTCCACATATTTAAAAATTCCCACTTTCATGTAGCATCATATTCACAGGTAATGTGAATAATTTCAATAAAAACTATTTTCATATGGATTAAGTTTTAGGAAATTTGCATGATTCATTAATTCAACCATATATTATAGTGTCATTCATTTGTGTTACATAGCAAAACCATGTCAAAATGTGCATGTGCATATGTGCATGTGCACCTGTGTGTGTATGTGTATGTGGTGTGTGTGTGTGTATGAATGTGTGTTTGTGGTTTTGTTGTGTCTTGTGTCTTTACATTAGAATTATTCCAGTTATATTTTCTTTCTGTAACTTTCACAGCTTAGAAATTGAACTATCTCCAGGCAACTGGAAGGACAGACATATAGACACATGTACAGAAAAACTGGCTTTAGTTATACCATAATTGCTTATGGAGACACCAGAAGAAGTCTGAAAACTAAACTCATTTGAATCTTGGAAAGAGCTTTATTATGAACATCTAAATAAAGAGGTCTCTATAGGGGATTGGTTTCTGGTTGCTGTCTACTGGGAAGAGGAAACTGTGGTTGACATAACATCTATGTCAGTCATTCATAAATGTTCATACCTGGACCAGAAGAAAGTTTGCCATTCTTCTGAGTATAACCTGGAGAAGGCACTGCCATCCTTGTTGGTATGAGGTATTAGAGTTCTTGACAAGGGTATTTTTATGTCAATAGTCATTAAACGTTCACTCAGTACTTCGTATGTCCCTTAGTCATTAACACAGAGCTTCTTCTCCCACTCTCCACATCTTTCTTCTCACAAGCAGGCTATATTCCTCATAACTACAAGAATGCTCTCTTGTAACATTTTACTTATTAATCTTTGTTGAACCTGGTCAAATATTATTTAAAAACTTTTATTTTCTCAAATGAAGTGATGAGATGAAAGCTGTACCCAAGTTTTCTAGCTTCTTTCTGAATTGAGCAGGCTGGTATAACTGTTGTTCTGGATTAAACTCCGCTCCAAACAGACTGATACGAATTGGCTTCTCTCAGCTTCACATAGAATTTCTCTGCTTGGAAAAACTGCCTCTGGGTTCCATGAACTGACCTACACTGACTGGACTGACTACTCAAGCTGAAGGGAACTGAACAGAATTCAATCACACTCAACTAAACTGACTGCACTGATTCCCGACTGACCTGCTCACCTTGTTCTGCTCTTGGCCTCTCTTTCCTGAATGTTATTATGAGAGGAGTAGCCTATCTCTGAATCATTCTGTCAAATCTTTTCCTGATTTGTGAGTTCATCTGCCCCTCAATTAGATGATATTGTTTTTAATTAAAGGTATATACTAAAGGTGTGTCTGTATTCTAGCCAGAGATTAAAGGTTAGTACAAAGGTCATGTCTGTATTGCAGCCAGATCACACAGATATATTTTTTGATGTTATCCCTTGTCAGAGTAGCCATGTTGCTAGATTAAAATTACTCTACAAAATACAGCAAATTTCATTAAGCCATCCAAAACAAAAAAAAAATGCCTTTTACCTCTTCTATGGCATTGCAGTATTCTCTCAGCATTTATTACTCTTTGAAACTACTGAAGAATTAGTTAATTATAAACACTACATGAGACATGGCAAAATCATCATATTTTGTTTTATATTTGTGGACATATACCTTTGTGATGCTAAGAATGAACATCATTTTGTAAGTTGGCAGAAATACATGTTGACAGAAATAAGCCTTTTATTGAAATCTTTAAACATATATAAATCATCCTCTTCTGTCAGACCTATAAATTTGTATTCGTTAAAATAAAATAATAAAGTTCCTGAAGTTGAAAATCAAAATCGGGGTTGGGGATTTAGCTCAGTGGTAGAGCGCTTGCCTAGGAAGCGCAAGGCCCTGGGTTCGATCCCCAGCTCCGAAAAAAAAAAAAAAGAAAATCAAAATCAGGTCCTGAGCAGATGGCTCAGCAAATAGCAGTGCTTGTTCTACGAACCTAAGAGACTAAGCTCAAATCTTTGGCACCTATTTTAAAGGCTGGACATGGCTCTGAATTACTTTTGCCTTGGGAGATGAAAATGGGCAGATACATAAAGCTTGCTAAACAGGCTGCATAACCACAATGGAGAGCTTTCAGTACAGCAAGAGACACTGCCCAGAGCAATATTGTTGAGAGTAATAAAGGAAGACACCTGTAACCCCACTCTGACCTAGAAATGTGTGTGTATAGAGACATGCACACTTATATGCAAGCAAAAAATACATATACATCTCACATATAACCACCACATCACAGACAAACAAAAATAGAAACTAAACCTTGAAATTAAAATCTTCATGGCCTAAAAATGGAATTTAGTGTCCTATTATGTTAAATTTTAATATTGCTTGGGACCTGAAAATAGAAGACAGTACACATTTTCCATGATTTCTCAGTTGAAAGAACTATGTACTTGCATATTCACACATCTTAGAAATTCCCTTAGAGACTAAATTAAGTAGTGCCATGTGAAAAAGAAAATGAAGCACGTGGTGTATGTGCTCGAGGAAATAGGTATCTATATTTATCCCTTGATTTAGAAATTGCTTGGAATTTGTAATTGGTCATGCTTTAGTAGGATCTTCCTTTAATTATGGCTTTACCCTTTGGTGCAATAAACTTTGAAATTTAAGTCATTTTTCTTAATATTTCATATGATTTCTGTTACATTTTATAATGCTTTCATATTTCCAGTGCCTGAAAATACATGTATGTTAGTTTTAATCTCTTTTTTTTTTTTTGGTTCTTTTTTTTCGGAGCTGGGGATCGAACCCAGGGCCTTGCGCTTCCTAGGCAAGCGCTCTACCACTGAGCTAAATCCCCAACCCCGATCTCTTATCATTTGACAAGTGATATTTTGATTATTGGACAGTTTATTTCCCATATAATTAGTAACATAGCCAATGACTCAAAATATTTTTGCAGAGCATCTCTTATAACATTTTCAAGAAATTGCTATCAAAAAGATAAGACTGAGGAGTTTCAATTTTATATTATATAAGAGTAGTTTAACATAGATATATCCAATCAGATTTTTTGTTATGGATGCTTTACATTTTACTTGATTTTACTGTGACAAGAAACGAGTTGGTTTTTTTTTTTAAATTGGTAAATAATGTTAATAATAGAATAATATACACTGAAGATCATGTTTTAGGATTTTAATTTTTACATATTTACATATAGATTGTTTTTTCCTCTTTATTAAATTGGCTATTTCTTATTTATATTTCAAATGTTATTCCCTTTCCCGGTTTATAGGTCAACATCCCCCTAATCCCTCCCACTCCCCTTTTATATGGGTGCTCCCCACCCAATCCTCCCCAAATTACCGCCCTCCCCCCAAGAATGCTGTTCACTGGGGGTACAGCCTTGGCAGGACCAAGGGCTTCCCCTTCTACTTGTAACCTTACTAGGCTATTCATTGCTATCTCTGCAGTTGAAGCCCAGGGTCAGTTCGGAAGTCCTTTTATTGTTGAGGATAGTTTAACTATCTTGGGATTTTTTCTATTCCAGATGAATTTGCATATTGTTCTATCTATCTAAAAATTGGATTAGTATTTTGATGGGTATTGCATTGAATCTGTAGATTGCTTTTGGCAAAATGGCCATTTTTACTATATTAATCCTGCCAATCCATGAGCATGGGAGATCTTTCCATCTTCTGAGGTCTTCTTCAATTTCTTTCTTCAGAGGCTTGAAGTACTTATCATACAGATCTTTCACTTGCTTGGTCAAAGTCACACCTAGGTATTTTATATTATTTGGGACTATTATGAGCTGTGTCATTTCCCTAATTTCTTTCTCGGCTTGTTTCTCTTTTGTGTAGAGGAAGGCTACTGATTTATTTGAGTTAATTTTATATCCAGCCACTTTGCTGAAGGTGTTTATCAGGTTTAGTAGTTCTCTGGTGGAACTTTTGGGATCACTTAAATATTCTATCATATCATCTGCAAATAGTGATATTTTGACTTCTTCTTTTCCGATCTGTATCCCCTTGATCTCCTTTTGTTGTCTGATTGCTCTGGCTAGAACTTCAAGAACTATATTGAATAAGTAGGGAGAGAGTGGGCAGCCTTGTCTAGTCCCTGATTTTAGTGGGATTGCTTCATGTTTCTCTCCATTTAGTTTAATGTTAGCCACTGGTTTGCTGTATATGGCTTTTACTATGTTTAGGTATGGGCCTTGAATTCCTATTCTTTCCAGGACTTTTATCATGAAGGGGTGTTGAATTTTTCAAATGCTTTCTCAGCATCTAATGAAATGATCATGTGGTTTTGTTCTTTCAGTTTGTTTATATAATGGATCATGTTGATGGTTTTCCATATATTAAACCATCCCTGCATACCTGGGATGAAGCCTACTTGATCACGGTGGATGATTGTTTTGATGTGCTCTTGGATTCAGTTTGCCAGAATTTTATTGAGTATTTTTGCGTCAATATTCATAAAGGAAATTGGTCTGAAGTTCTCCTTCTTTGTTGGGTCTTTGTGTGGTTTAGGTATAAGAATAATTCTGATTTCACAGGAGGAATTTGGTAGTGCTTTCAATTTTGTGGAATAGTTTGGATAGTATTTGTATGAGGTCTTCTATGAAGGTCTGATAGAATTCTGCACTAAACCCGTCTGGACCTGGGCTCTTTTTGGTTGGGAGACCTTTAATGACTGCTTCTATTTCCTTAGGAGTTATGGGTTGTTTAACTGGTTTATCTGTTCCTGATTTAACTTCAGTACCTGGTATCTGTCTAGGAAATTGTCCATTTCCTGCAGATTTTCAAGTTTTGTTGAATATAGGCTTTTATAGTAAGATCTGATGATTTTTTTAAATTTCCTCTGATTCTGTTGTTATGTCTCCCTTTTCATTTCTGATTTTGTTAATTTACACACACACTCTGTGTCCTCTGATTAGTCTGGCTAAGGGTTTATCTATCTTGTTGATTTTCTCAAAGAACCCGCTTTTGGTTCTGTGGATTTTTGTATAGTCCTTTTTGTTTCTACTTGGTTGATGTCAGCTCTGAGTTTGATTATTTCCTGCCTTCTACTCTTCCTGGTTATAGTTGCTTTTTTTATTCTAGAGCTTTTACGTGTGCTGTCAAGCTGCTCATATATGCTCTCTCCTATTGCTTTCAACATTAGTTTCAGCTCTCCATGAGGGCAGCAACTAGAAGGGCCTGCCTCTCCTTCTCCTGGGTCCCTTTGTGCAGGGGTTCCTGATGGCGCTAGGTGTTTTCCTCTAGAGTCAGAGATGTGGGCAGAGTGTAGTCTCCTCTTGTTTCCCAGACATATCTGCCCCTCTGAAGGTCTAGATCTCTCTCCCACAGGATTTGGGTGCAGGGAGCTGTTTGACTAGGTCTGTTCAGATCTGGGCACAGTCTGAACCACAAGGCTCCTACAGCTTGACTCTCCCTATCTTCCTGTGCCCAGAGCTACATATAGATTGTTAAAGATATATTTTTAACTGTTAGCATTTTTTATTGGATATATTTCTTTATTTACAATTCAAATGTTATTCCCTTCAGTGGCTTTCTGTCCATAAGCCCCCTATCCCCTCCCTGTCACCCATAAGTTTCCCCCCATCATACCCCCCTTACTGTCCCCTGCACTGGGAGGAGTGTCCAACCTTGGCATGACCAAGGGCTTCCCCTTCCAGTGGTGCTCCAACGAGGCTATTCTCTGCTACTTATGCAGTTGGAGTCCTGTGTCAGTCCATGTATAGACTTTGAGTACTGGTTTGGTCCTGGAAGCTCTGGTTGCTTGGCATTGTTGTTCTTATGGGGTTGCAAAACCCTTCAGCTCTTTTTTAATCCTTCCCCAAATTCCCCAAAGGGGATCCAGTTTTCAGTTGAGTGGTGTGCTGCTAGCATTCAACTCTGTATTTGACATGCTTTGGTGGTGTCTCTCAGGAGACATCTATATCCGGTCCCTTTCAGCATGTACTTTTTAGATTCATCAAACTTACCTAGCTTTGATATATATATATATATATATATATATATATATATATATATATATATATATATATATGTGTGTGTGTGTGTGTGTGTGTGTGTGTGTGTGTGGCCACATGTGGAGCAGGCTCTTAATGACTGTTCTTCCAGTCTCTGTTCTATACTTTGCCTCCATATCCCCTCCTATGAATATTTTTGTTCCCCCTTTTAAGGAGTGAAAGCATCCACATTTTCGTCATCCTTCTTCTTGAGCCTCCTGTGCTCTGTGGATGGCATCTTGGGTAATTTAAGCTTTTGGGCTAATATCCACTTATCAATGAGTACATACCATATGCGTTTTGGGTTACCTCATCCAAGATATTTTCTTGTTCATTCCATTTGCCTATGAATGTCATGAAGTCATTGTTTTTATAGCAGAGTAGTACTCCTTTGTGAAGATTTACCATATTTTTGGAATGCATTTCTCTATTGAAGGACATCTGGGTTCTTTAGAGCTTCTGGTTATTATAAATAAGGCTGCTTTGAACATAGTAGAGCATGTGTCTTTGTTGTATGTTGGAGCATCTTTTGGGTATATACCCAGGAAAAGTTCAGCTGGGTCCTCAGGTAGTGGAATGTCCAATTTTCTGAAGAAGCTCCAGTCTGATTTCAGAGTAGTTGTACCAGTTGCAGTCCCACCAACAATGGAGGAGTGTTCCTCTTTCTCCACATCCTTGCCAGCATTTGCTGTCCCCTCAGTTTCATATCTTAGCCATTCTGATTGGTGTGAAGTAGAATCTCAGGGTTGTTTTGATTTGCATTTCCCTGATTAATAATGATGGTGAAAACTTCTTTAGGTGCTTATTGGCCATGAGATATTCCTCAGTTGAGAAATTTTCGTTTAGCTCTACACCCCATTTTTAATAGGGTTATTTGGTTCTCTGGAGTCTAACTTCTTGAGTTCTTAGCCTTCTATCAGATGTAGGACTGGTAAAGATCTTTTCCCAATCTGTTGGTTGCTGTTTTGTCCTAATGACAGTGCCCTTTGCCTTACAGAAGTTTTGCAGTTTTATGAGGTCCCATTTGTCGATTCTTGATCTTAGAGCATAGGCCATTAGTGTTTTGTTCCGAAAATTTTCCCCATTGCCCATGTGTTTGAGATTCTTCCCCACTTTTTCTTCTATTAGTTGGAGTGTATCTGGTTTGATGTGGGGGTCCTTGATCTACTTGGACTTAACCTTTGTACAGGGTGATGAGAATGGATGGATTTGCATTCTTCTACATGCTCACCTCAAGTTGAACCAGCACTATTGACCATAGGTGTGTTGGTTCATTTCTGGGTTTTATATTCAGTTCCACTGATCTGTCTGCCTGTCTCTGTATGAATACTATACAGTTTTTGTGACTATTGCTCTGCAATACTGCTTGAGGTTAGGGATAGTGATTTCCCCAGAAGGTTTTTTGTTGCTGTTGTTGTTGTTGTTGTTCAGTATAATTTTCACTATCCTGGATTTTTTTTTATTCTAAATGAATTTGCAGATTGCTCTTTCTATCTCTATAAAAAATTGAGTAGGAATTTTGATGGGGATTGCATTAAATCTGTAGATTACTTTTGGCAAAATGGCCATTTTTACTATCCTGCCAACCCATGACCATGGGAGCATGGGAGATCTTACCATCTTCTGAGATCTTCAATTTCTTTCTTTAGAGACTTGAAGCTCTTGTCATACATATCCTTTACTTGCTTGGTTAAAGTCAGACCATGTATTTTATACTATTTGGGACTATTGTGAAGGGTGTCATTTTCCTTATTTCTTTCTCAGCCTGTTTATCCTTTGAGAAAAGAAGACTAATGATTTTTATTGAGTTAATTTTATACCCAGACATTTTGCTGAAGTTGTTTATCAGGTTTAGTAGTTCTTTTGTGGAAACTTTCAGCTCACCTAAGTATATTAGTATATCATCTGCAAATAGTGATATTTTGACTTCTTCTTTTCCAATTTGTATCCGTTTGACCTCCTTTCATTGTCTGATTGCTCTGGCTAGGATGTTGAGTACTATATTGAATAAGTAGGGAGAGAGTGAGCAGCCTTGTCTAGTCCCTGATTTTAGTGGGAATGCTTCAAGTTTCTCTCCATTTAGTTTAATGTTATCTACTCATTTCTTGTACACTGCTTTTACCATGTTTAGATATGGGCCTTGAATTTCTGATCATTCCAGGACTTTTATCATGAAGGGGTGTTGTATTTTGTCAAATGCTTTCTCAGCATCTAATGAAATGATCATGTGGTTTTTATCTTTGAGTTTGTCTATATAGTGGATTACATTGATGGATTTTCATATATTAAACCATCCTTGCATCCCTGGGATGAAGCCTACTTGATCATGATGGATGATCTTTTTAATGTGTTCTTGAATTCAGTTTGCAAGAATTTTATTGAGTATTTTTGCATCAATATTCATAAGGGAAATTGGTTTGAAGTTCTCATTCTTTGTTGGGTCTCTGTGTGGTTTCGGTATAAGAGTAATTGTGGCTCTGTAGAAGGAATTTGGTAGTGCTCTGTATGTTTCTATCTTGTGAACTAGTTTGGACAGTATTTTTATGAGGTCTTCTATGTATGTCTGATAGAATTCTGCACTAGAACCATCTGGTCAGGGGCTCTTTTTGGTTGGCAGAATTTAATTACTGCTTCTATTGCTTTAGGAGTTATGGGGTTGTATAGATTTATTTATTTATTTATTGTTCTTGATTTAACTTTGGCACCTGCTATCTGTCTAGAAAATTGTCCATTTCATCCAGATTTTCCAGTTTTGTTGAACACAGGCTTTGGTAATAGGATTTGATGATGTTTTCTTTTTAATTTCCTCAGATTCTGTTCTTATGTCTCCTATTTCATTTCTGATTTTGTTAATTTGGATACAATCTCTATTTCCTCTGGTTAGTCTGGCTAGGGTTTATCTATCTTGATGATTTTTCTCAAAGAACTAGCTCCTGGTTTTGTTGATTCTTTGTATAGTCCTTTGTGTTTCTACTTGGTTGATTTCAACCATGAGGTTGATTATTTCCTGTCTTCTACTTCTCTTGGGTGAATTTGTTTCTTTTTGTTCTAGAGCTTTTAGGTGTGCTGTCAGGTTGCTGACATATGTTCTCTCCTGTTTCTTTCTGCAGGCACTCAGCGCTATGAGTTTTCCTCCTAGCACTGCTTTCATTGTGTCCTATAAGTTTGGGTATGTGGTACCTTCATTTTCAATAAATTCAAAGTGGTCTTTAATTTTTTTCTTTATTTCTTCCTTGACCAAGTTGTCATTGAGTAGAATGTTGTTCACCTTCCACATACATGTGGGCTTTCTGTCCTTATTGCTGTTATTCAAGATCAGTCTTAGTCTGTGGTGATCTGATAGGATGCATGGGATTATGTCTATCTTCCTGTGTCTGTTGAGTCCTGTTTTGTGACTGATTATGTGGTGAATTTTGGTGAATTTACCATAAGGTGCTGAGAAGGTATACCTTTTGTTTTAGAATGGAATGTTCTATAAATACCTGTTACATTCATTTGGTCCATAACTTTTGCTAGTTTCTCTATGTCTTTGTTTAATTTGTTTTTCCATGGTTTGTTCCTTGATGAAAGTGTGGTGGTGGAATCTCCTACTATTATTGCGTGAGGTGCAATGTGTGATTTGAGAGTTAGTAAGGTTTCTTTAAAGAATGTAGGTGCCCTTGCATTTGGAGCATAGATATTTAGGATTGAGAGTTCATCTTGATGGATTTTTCCTTTGATGAATATGAAGTGTCCTTCCATATCTTTTTTGATGACTTTTGGTTGAAAGTCAATTTTATTTTTATTAGAATGGCAATTCCAGCTTGTTTCTTTGGACCATCTGTTGGAAAGTTGTTTTCCAGACTTTTACTTGAGGTAGTCTCTTTGTCTCTGAGGTGTGTTTCCTGTATGCAGCAGAATGCAGGGTCCTCGTTGCGTATCAAGTTTGTTAATCTATGTCTTTTTATTGGAGAATTGAGTCCATTGATGTTGAGAGATATTAAGGAATAGTGATTGTTGCTTTCTGTTATTTTCATTGTTGGAGGTGGAATTATGTTTGTGTGTCTCACTTTTGGTTTCATTGCAAGGAAATTACATTCTTGCTTTTTGTACAGTGTAGTTTCCCTCTTTGTGTTGGAGTCTTCCATCTATTATCCTTTGTAGGGCTAGATTTGTAGAAAGATATTGTGTGCATTTGGTTTTGTCATGGAATATCTTGGTTTCTCCATCTATTGTAATTGAAAATTTTGCTGGATATAGTAGCCTTGGCTGGCATTTGCGTTCTCTTAGGGTCTTTATGACATCTGCCCAGGATCTTCTGGCTTTCATAGTCTCTGGTGAGAAGTTTGGTGTAATCCTTATAGGTCTGCCTTTATATGTCACTTGACATCTTTCCCTTACTGCTTTTAATATTCTTTCTTTGTTTTGTAATTTTGGTGTCTTGACTATTATGTGACAGGAGGAATTTCTGTTCTGGTCTGATCTATTTGAAGTTTTGTAGGCTTCTTGTATGTTTGTGGGCATCATTTTCTTTAGGTTAAGGAAGATTTCTTCTATAATTTTGTTGAATATATTTACTGACCTTTTAAGTTGGAAGTCTTCACTCTCTTCTATACCTTTTAATCTCATGTTTTATCTTCTCCTTGTGTCCTGGATTTCCTGTATGTTTTGTGCTAGGTGCTTTTTGCATTTTACATTATCTTTGATAGTTGTGTTGTTGTTTTCTATTGTATCTTCTTCCCCTGGGATTCTTTCTTCTATCTCTTGTATTCTGTTGGTGATGCTTGTATCTATGACTCCTGATGTCTTCCTTAGGTTTTCTATCTCCAGGGTTGTCTCTCCTTGTGCTTTCTTTATTGTTTATACTTCCTTTTTTAAATCCTGGATGGTTTTGTTCAATCCTTCACCTGTTTGGTTGCGTTTTCCTGTAATTCTTTCAAGGATTTTTGTGTTTCCTCTCTAAGGGCTTCTACTTGTGTTTTCCTGCATTTCTCTAAGGGAGTTATTTTTGTCCCTCTTAAAGTCCTCTATCATTATAATAAAATGTGATGGTAAAACTAAATCTTGCTTTTCCAGTATGTTTGGATATCAAGTATTTTCTTTGGTGGTAGAACTGGGCTCTGATGATGCCAAGTAGTCCTGATTTCTGTTGTTTAGGATACCTGTACTTGCCTCTTGCCATCGAGTTGTCTCTGGTGGTAACTTGTCTTGCTGTTTCTGACAGTGGATTGACCCTACTGTAGGCCTCTGTGTCAGCACTCCTACAGAACTGTTTTCCTGTTTTCTTTGAGCCATTTCTAGGAACAGGTGATCTGCTTTCAGGTGTGTAGGTACCAGAAACAGGTAGTGCCCTGTCCCAGAGGACTTCTGCCTCTATGTGCCCTGATTCTACAAGGCAGGTCACTTAGAGCAGAAAAGTGGGTCTTACTTCTGCTCTCAGGTGTATAAGTACTCTTTGTGACTGTCTTTCAGCTCTCAGCTTGGGCAGGATGGGTCCTTCCCCTGATTGCTCCTAGTTTCTTGCACCCAGGGTGCACAGCTGGCACTAAGCGATTCCCTCTTGGGTCATGAATGTGTGCAGAGGGTAGTCTCCTCTGATTTCTCATTCCAGAACCGCAGGTACTGGCAACTGACTGTTCCTATATTCCTGTGTCCTGAGGCACTATGCAGTTTTCTCTTGGACCAGGGATGTGGGCAGAAGTGGTAGTCTGTCCTGTGCTCTCAGGATGGGCTCCACTTCTGGGTGTTCAACTCTCTTCCCCATGGGCAACTGTCAGCATTTTCATAACTTAAAAATGTATTTGAAGAATATGTAAGGCACTACAATTTATACTTAAGAAGTTTGTTATTGGTATACCTTATTTGTATTCCCCTTCATAATAAGATAAAAATTTCATGTTCATATAAATATTCAGTAACATACTGAATACTGAGAAAGAAAATATATGTTAATGTCTCCTTCATATTGGCTAACAATCTTTTTGCTAATTTTCTTGTTAGCTGCTTTAAAACTTCCACTAACATAAATATTTTCCTTTTACACATTTTGTTGAATTTTCACATAATTTTCTATTAAGAATTAAAATAGAGTCAGTAGCTTCAGAACATATTGTGCTATAGAAACATGTCAGTTTAGTGAAAGGAGATAATGAAACTTAAGTTCATAAGGTAAGTATCTCTGCTAAGAATAGTATTATGATTAATATTTAAAGATTTAAGATCTTCGTCTCTCCTCAATGGGAGAAGATGTGCCTGGTCCTGCAGTGACTTTATGTGCCAGGTATTTGTACCTAATGTGGCTCCCTCATTGCAGAGGAGAAGGGGGTGAGAGGTTGAAAGGAGGGAGGGCCTGTGTGAGGGAAGAAATTGGAGGACAGCGGTGCTGTAATAAGGATGGTGAATGGATAGATAAATCAATGGCAACAAAAGACATGTTCTCTTTTAATGTGATGAGCGTTAGCAGATTACTTATATTCTTTATAAGGATATGCCATATTATAAAACGTGTATTGTGGCAAGGAGAGCTTAAAAGGAGCAACACTTCAGTAATTAGCAAAGATCATCTAAGAAAACACTTGAGTGAATGAAATACAAAATGAAGTATATATTTACAAAAGACAAAGAGAGCAATTTGGAAAATAAGAACTCAGGAGTGATAGATAGCCTGAGTAAAGAATAAGGTTATACTGGGAAGTGCAAAATGAGTCATCTTTTCAATGAATTTGATAACTCACTATATTGTTTCCAACTGCACTTCCTGATAGAAATTTTGCTACAGCTATACAAGGAAGCTCCACAGTACATGCTAATGGAGTGTAAAAAGTAAATCAATGTCTTTTCTAGTCTGTGTATGTCCATATTTGATATAAGGAATATGTCTACTTCCCATTGTTTGAAAAGATGCCTTATTATTATCTATACTATAAATATAATATAACTAAGGAGCTGGAGATACCACAACCTCAAGGCAAATCATGTTAAGTAAATGTAAAAGTAAGTATGCCGTTGACAAGGCATTGGATGATCTTTAGTTTAGGAAATACTAAAATAAGATAATTAGTCATTTTTATGAAACTGTTCAATGATTTAATCACTTTATACCACTATAGGTCAGCACATCACTTCATTATACCCAGAAATGTCAGCTTACATTAAGATTTTGATGTTTCAAAAATGTATTTTGCTTTTGAGATATAAAGTTTCATTAAATACATAGTACTGTGATGAAGGGCTTGATATTCACTGCTAGCAGTTACCCACATACAAAGATAAAAAGGTAGAGTAGGTTCATTTCAAATTCAAATTATAAGCTGAAGTTTGATGGAAATATGAAAGAAATCTGTAATGAGAAAATCATACATGCTATGTGGTATCTCAGTTTGAATATGTACTATTAAACACGTGTCTTCTGTTTCCCAGAGGTGATAAAATACTGCCTTTTCTCCAGCATTGTTTCCCTTTTCTTATGCAAAGAAACACAGGATAGATAATTTTTCATAATCTCTGCTTATTCCGGCTATTTGTCCCTTCTCAGATCTTATTTTCTAAATTACTCTATTCATCTTTTATCATAAAGTACATTATGAATGAAAGATACTGCATCTTTCACAAAATTGATGGGAAAGAAATTCACTTTACCATGCATTTTATGTATTCACCCTGTTCCGAAACCAAATAGAAAATGTTGCCATTATCTGACTCAAAAAATGTTCATTTATGAAAAAAGGAATAAAAAACCTGTGATAGTGAAATACACTGTAAATTCACAGAACTTGGAAAGCAGAGGCAGAGGCAGAGGCAGAAGCAGAAGATGGTAGTTCTTTTGAGTTTGAGGCCAGTCTGGTCTACAGAAAGAGTTGTAGGACAACCAGGGCTTCGTAGAGAATCCCCACCTTGAAAAAAAAACCAAAATTAGAAAGAGGAAATATACATATATATATATAGTTAAAAACAATTGTAAAATTCCAATATGAGACATATTTCTTTTATTTTTTATTCTCATACAATATATTTCCCCTCCCCCAACTCCTCTCAAATTCATGTTGCTCTCCTTAGCCACACAAGTTCTTATTATTTCATTTAAAAAATAAAGAAAAAAAACCCAAACCAAAACCAAACCAAAACCAAACAACCAAATCAACAACCAAACAAAAGAAGACAAATCCGAAGCACAATAAAACAGAGTGTTATGTTTAATTTGTACTGGTGAACTACTACTGATATATCCAATGTCACTCTACTGAAGAAAAGTGGTTTTTATACTAGTATTCTGCTAAATGAACAGAGCAAAAGACTAACTCCTAGTGATGCACACCTTTCTGCATAGATAAATACGTTGCTCAACACTTGTCAGTGAAGATTCTATTTGCAGTAAAAGGAAATTAACATAGGGGCCTACTCTGGGCAATTTGAATGGAGTGTCTTAATCACAGTCTGGTCCTTCCATAAAGATTGGAAATCTTTAGAATGGGATGGAAAGATTAGGGACCAAAGGTGGTAGGCACCTCAAGATAGACATATTATCCTCATTTTTAGGAGAAAACTTTTCAAATCATAGGAGTCCCAGATGATGCAAAGTGTCTTCAGTCATTTTCACATGCAATATGCTCACTAATAACTTGCATTAACTCAAATCACATTTTCTGCTTTATTAGCCACAATATAGACTCCTCACCTCCTGTAGCTAAATGAACATCCATTTACTTTTACTTTGCCTATTGAATATTCCTGTTATTGTGTTACTTATTTGTCAGAGCAGAGATGGTTTCAACATATAAAGGATTCATGTATGTATTATTTCATTCTATTTCTCAAATAAAATTTAAATGGAAACTTTTAATAGATTAATTCCTAGAATAAATGCAAATCTAAATTAAGGTATGACCAAATTGTGATATTATTATTTATGGAGAGCTCAGTATTTTTTCTTAAATATATCTATTATAATACAATAAGACATTGCAGCTTTTGGCATATTTTACCCAGAAGCTGACAACCTAGCTTTTAAAAAAATCGATACTTGTAGGTTTTTTAAAACTACAATAGAGAAAACGATCAAAACTGAAAACTATTATTCCCAGGATTTCTCAGCTGTGTTTACTTGTAATAATGTGTTTTACCCCAGGCTTTCAACATTTTAGAATCCCACTGCACATTTCTTGTGAACCTTCATGGAAATACTGACAAGTAGAAAAGAGAGAGAAGAGTTAAAGGCAAAAACAAAACTCACTGTATTGCTTTAGGTTGATTGAAACATTTTATTGAGAACAAACACTTTAAAACTTGTATATAGTTGTGGATGTAACTTATATATGATAGACATATCATTAGTTTCTAGAAGTATGATATCCCATTGCCAACATATATTCAGTTCTAATACCCTCAATTCCAAGACTTTTGATCTAATCAAGAGAATTTGGATGAGATTCACAAAGCCAAGTGTAGATGAAATGCTACAGTTATTATGTAGAAAATCAGAGTACACTCTCAAAAGTTAAGAAGGGAAATGTCCAGAGACCCACTGGATTGATCTGTGCTTAGGATCTCTTTGTACTTATTTCCTATTCCTCCAGAGGAAAGTTGTCTTGGGATAGTTATTCTGCCCAAGTGGATAGTAGGTTTATTGGGGGTCTACTTCTATTGGAGAGCACAATCTTAGAGTAATTTTAATTCAGGAACATGACTACTCTGGTAAGGGATCATATCCAAAGCCTTGGCTCTGTGTGATTCAGCTGGAATGCAGAAAATTCCAGACTTTTCATATCTGTGGCTGGAATACAGACATACTTTTAATTCCAAACAATGAAGCTAAAATTAATTTGTAGACAGAAGCAGCCATATCTAAAATGGCATCTAATTGAGTGGCAGACAAAATGATGAATCAGAGAAATGACTGAGAGAATGAGTCAGAGAAAGGATAAGTCCAATTCTGAGGAGAATGGACAGGAAAGAGAAGTTATTCAAGATCAGTGCTGGGAGAGAAGTTCACTTAGTTGGGAGTCAGTGCAGTGAGTGCAGTGTGATGGAGTTGAGTTTGTTCTTAAGTTCATGCTGTTGAGTGTAGTTCAACAAAAATAGTTGAAGCAAGATAATAATAAGAAGCCAGAAGGGCTGAAGAGTTGGGTCAGTGGTTAAGAATATTGACTGCTCTTCCAGAGGTCCTGAGTTCAATTCCCAGCAAGTACATGGTGACTCCCAACCTCCTGTAATGGGATCTGATACCATCTTCTAGTGTGTCTGAAGACAGCTATAGTATACTCACATATAATAAATAAATAATTCTTTAAAAGAAAAAAAGAAGAAGCCAGAAGATGGAAAAAAAATTGTCAGAGTTACTTTCAGGCCAAGCAGAACAATTCTATGAGACAGTAAGAGAAACCAGATTGAATCAGTCAGCTTGAAGAGGAGTTTGGCCCAGAACAGCTGAGTTGAACCATTCATCCAGAGTTCAGGAAAAGGAGAAAGAGTAAGCTTATGCATCAGTAAGCCTCAGAGATGGCAATTATATCAGGTGAATAAAATTTAGTTTTACACTCAATGGAATGTTTCTGTTCTTTCTCCACAAGCCTCCTGCCATAGAACAATACCAAAAAGTTAGGGATCTTAAAATCAAGTTCAAATAATTATCTAGTAATAAATTTCTGATGACTTTAACATGAACACTACAGTGAAAATTGTCCTCAAGAATTATGGACAAGGATAGTATCATCATCATGTGTATAAACTTCAAGAAAAATTTTCTTTGCATAACATTAAAGTATAACCTCAACTTTATAAATGGAAATAATTAATCATATGTATAATGACTTCTACACTTATAGAAGAAAGTAGCACTTTATTTATTTTGCTTCTATTACATATGGGATTTAGTGACGCAGAGAACACTGGTAAACTCCACATTAATTAAGAGTCAAATTTAAAATAATAGTAAATAATGTTGATGTAAATCAAACACAAAGTAATATAAAGAACATATTTCATTTCTGTTAATTTTCTCTATGCTGCAAATACAACATGTAAAGAATAAGATAGCATCAATGATCCAAGGAATCTGACGAGTAAACAAAATGTGAGACTTTAGAAACATTTTAATGTATGTGTGTTCAATAATGAAGCATGTATTGTAAGAGTTAAAGAACATTACTAGAGACAATGGTTACATATGAGCAGTCTGAATTTTTTAAGGATAATGTGCTGATACTTATTACTTAGCTTTTGATTATTTATACTTTCCTATGTCAATATTATGTTACATACAATATACTGTAATAATATTCACCTTCATGATTCTTTCACCTACCTCCTATTTTTTTTGTTTTAATATTACCATTTTGACTCCTCTTTCTGCAACATATCCTCTTCCCTTCCATTATTTATTTTGTTATGTGTCTTTTGGTAATTGAAGAATATGACACAAAGGGAACATTGGAAATGTATGAAGGAACTTTGAGGATTGTCTTTAAAATTGTTCTGACTTGCTTATTCTGAAACAGATTTTTTTAAGTCTTTCAAAAACATAACTGCCCATATATCAATATGTTGGGAGCAGCCTCAATATGGCAAAAGTAGCCTTCATGTTAAAAAGCAATTATATTTTAGCCTTATGTTACAACAAAAGCAGTAGCCTTATGTTAGATCAAAGCAGCTGTACCTAAGCCTGCACCTGCAGTTCTGCTTGAATTCAATAGATAGAATAAATCTGGTTGTCAGGTCATTTATCACCAGTGGTCAGACACTGGTGGACAGGTCACTAAGCAACCCATCCTACTGTTCCCCCTGCTGGCCAATTTACCTGGCCAATATCCTGGTCATGGAGCCAGGCCCATTCTTTGGGGTTACCTAACCCCTCCCCACATCTTGCTTCTACCAGTATACCTTCTGCCTGAGAAAAATTAAAA
This sequence comes from Rattus rattus, assembly GCF_011064425.1. Lineage (NCBI taxonomy): Eukaryota > Metazoa > Chordata > Mammalia > Rodentia > Muridae > Rattus > Rattus rattus. The sequence goes on from NC_046172.1 coordinate 78,733,565, forward strand.
ATTGTCAGCTTGATCAGACTTCTTGACTTGCTGTACATTCATTGCATCTCTTGTCGCCCATTCTCTCCTAGGTGGACCCTGGACCCTCATCAACTGCCCTGCGGTTCTGGTCATCAATAAGATGTCAGCCTTTCAACTTGAGTGCAGTAAAAGAAAATGAACTCAAAATACTCTGTTTATATGTCATTATTGGAATGTAAGTTAAACTAACATGTGGTTATGGAAATCAGAATACTGATTGCCACTATGGGAGATTTAGAGAGATTTTGGGGGTGTGTCTGGGTTTTTTTATTGATTCAGCGATCTTTATCAAAAAGAATCATCTGTACCCTAAGGATATTTGAATTTTACTCTATTAAACTATAAATAGATAGAAAATTCAGTAAGTCCTACGTTTTGAGTAAAATGTGAACTATACAACAGTTTATAATGATTGAAATTCTGATTAATTGCAGTATCTTGTCACGATACAAATTTCCCATGTTCAGGGGGAAAGATGTATCCTATCATATATTCCCCACATACTACTTTGCTGATCAAAATACATCCTCATAGAGAAACTGTTAATCATATTTACCCACTAGTAAATTTCTTACAGTTAAATATTGTTTAGTATACTTCTATACCTTGGCTCAGGCAAATATTACTATCCATAGGAATGTTTTCTGAATATAAATCAGTTTTTTGAATTTCCATTTATCATGGAAAATCTTTTGTTTCCAATGTATGGTGCAAATGCCTTAATTCAACCAATTATTTTGCTAAAATATGAAGTTGACTCGTTTAGGAATAAAGTTCATATCACTAACATTTATAATTACTAATATACATACACATACACATAAAAAAGATCCAGGCTGTAAAGGTCTGTAAATTATGGATTTTTGATGAAATGCATGTAAAGATTTATGTTTTTCTTTCTTTAGTAAAAAGAAAGGAAATGTGGTAAACTGAAGCAAATAATCATTATTATTGTTCAGATAATTTTATGTACAGTTGAAAATATAGGTACAGAATATTACCATTGCTTTCATCAAAAGTGTGAATCATGATAATTTATCACTTTATTTTGAGATTTTGCATTTGTCTAAAAGCAATTAATGCTCAACAGCTATATAAACTGCATAATTTAGAAATGCAAATTAATACAGAAGTCAAACAGTTATATATTCATTAATTGTTTTGTTATAACCATCTGTTTAATTTAATAATTGAGTTTTACTAAGTGATGGGTTGTTAAGTACATAAATATTTTTCTTAATGGAAAGTATCTACTGAAACTGAAGTCAGAATCTGATAAAATTTGGCTTTATGTAGGTGTATTATGCAAACAAATTCTTGTATTTATGGAGTCATAAGGAAATTATTGGTAAAATACATAATTTTAAATGATAGAAGACACATAATTTCACATATTTTAAATACACAGTGCTTATTCTCCCCTCTTAATGCTTTCTGCTTATATAATGTTAGACATAAAGTAACTTCTAGCAAAGAAAACTCCCGGTTCAGAGAGTACAGTGGATTTACTATTTTGTTAGATTTTTGAAGAGTCTCATGAAGTAGTTGGTACAACTACTTAAATATGTTTGTAGAACTTGTTCCCTTAACTTTGCTTTCTACTAGTAGATAACCTATAAACTATTTATTTCTATTTGGAAACCATTTACTTTTCTATTACTCCAGTTTATCTTTATCAATTAAACCAACTATACTTTTTGGACACTTGTTTTGTGCATATAAACTATTGTTTTTCAGGCTCTATGACAATATTATATAGTTAAAAACAAACAAAACAGAGTAGGCTGTCTGTAAATCTCAGAGTTGCCTGAAGGAGAATGGGTAAGAGAAAGAAAAAAGTCACACCATTTGAGATAAGCTGAAATGAAATTCAAGAACAGAGCAGCAGGCAACCACACAGATGGGACAAGAGTTTCAAAAAATAGCAAGGGACCTCAACTTACAGGGAGTTTGATAGCATTCTTCAGTTTTGGCCAACATCCAAAAGAACATGACAGAGAAGAAAAAGTAACAGTTACACCCTTCTGCACTTCTGAGTCAGGACTCAGAAGCGGGGGGGGGGGGAGTGTAAATGTATCTGAAAATCTTTGTGGCAGATATGGGATACACTGGAAAGTATATTATTAGGTGGAAAATCACTGTATCATAGACTCTGCCTTCCTGGGAGTGGTTCTACTTTCCTGAAGGGTGTTGGTTTAAGCAGACACTTACCTTGATAAATTGGATTAAGTCGCAGTGGAAGAGACAGCGATATATCCCCATCTAGAGGTAGAGTAGATGGAAATCTAAGGATAGGTCTATGAAAATGTGCTGATAAAATTCCATAGCTGTTTGTTAGAAGTGATTAATATCTATATCAGGATTTTAGTTTTCATTTCTATTGTGTTTGTAAAAAGATAAAGAGAGAAGGAATATGTTTGGTGGGTATGTAGTCAAATATGGGAAAAGAGGTTGCCTCAGTGGGCCCATGCTGAGGCATCCCTTACCCCTGAGGAGCTAGCCAACACTTGACTGTATAATTATAGAATAGAGTTTATTCAGGGAATAGGGAAGGAAGTTGAGAGGGTAGTAGAGACAGAGAAAGGCAAAAAGAGGGAAGTAGAGGAGTAAAGAAGTAGAAGCCAACCATGAGCACATGGAAAAGGTGGAAAGGGAATGGGGAAAGATGGAGAAGGGATGAGAAGACAGAGCAGGAGAAGGAAGACAAGAGCAAGAGCTAGCAGAGGGGGCGAACAGCCCCTTTTATAGTGAGTCAGGCATACCTGGCCATTGTCAGGTAACTATGGGGCAGAGCTTAGACAAAATGCTAACAACTCTCATGTTATGAAACCAGAGATTCTGATATAACTGGCCAAAGAACAAAAAAATATGGGTTAAAGAGAGACAAAACAACCACTAAAGGCCAGGTTCATAACCAAAAGTATAAGAGAAAATATTTCCAGTATTGTTTTCTGAGTTCTTGCTCTGACCTGCATTCCGATCTCTGATCTTCTGCATTCTACTCAGGGGATTGGAATTATGACTAAATATATTTCCACGTTGCTGGAAGAGGTTATTGGATCCAAATACATCGCTAGTGGACTTATCTCAAGACCCCAAACATACATCAAGATAGAGGGAGGAAAGGAAGTCCTAGACTGATGCTGGGAAAGAGACATTAGAAAGAAGTAAACTGGGTCCCCTTCCCTGCTACTTGGACTGCCTGGATGCATCTCAGAGGGAGAGGATGTGTCTAGACCTGCTGGAACTGGATCCCCCAAAAGGGGATGGGATGGTGGGATGATACACAAAGGCTCCCTTTTTCTGAAAAGAAGGGGAGAGGCAATGGATACAGGGATTTGTAAGGGTTTGACTGGGAAGCAAGGAGAGAGGGGCACTATGATCAGATGCAAAGTGAATTTAAAAAAAAAGTTATCAGCATTATAAGCTTGGTAGGAAATGGGAAGAATCTAGAATAGTCCATAATTTTATGATGATTAAATAAATGTCCATTAGAATCTCCCAATGAGATTATAAAAAAAACAGCCACCTTCCGGACATATCGTAGCCTCTCCTAACTTTAGTCCACCAAGCCTGGACTCACATGATTAAGCCAGGAATTTCCTTTAGGTGTTTTAAGAGTTGCTTGAGTGGCTGGCTTTCTTGCTCTACTCCTTGCTCATGGCTGTCCTTGTCCTCTGCTCCTCCCCTCCCCTCGTTTCCTCTCCCCTCCTCCCCGCTCTCTGCCTTTCATGGCTATTCTATAGCAAAAAACAAAAATAAAGAGTTGCTGGACTGGCTAGAATCAAAAGGTTCCTTCTAGACTGCTTCTAGAGAGGGAGAGAGAAAATAAATTTAGTATTATTCAACTCTTAGGTGAAAACAATAGAGCACTTGTCTTTCCTGTCTTTAGGTATGTACTACAGTTTTAATTTGGTGGTGGTGGTTTTTTTTTTTTTTTTTACAAACTGCCTAGATATCTAGTTCACCAATAAAAAAATGTTTTATTGGTCAGTGTTAAACATTTCATCAACAGAAATGCACATGAGCGAGAAACTGGAATGCAACTCAGAGCAAGGATTCACAAAACAATTCTGCAAATGCATTTGATATTTCTGCAAAGGTTTCAAGGTTGCACCATATTCCTCAGATACAGTCAAATTAGTAGTACCCACAATTAAATATACCTAAATTGAAGCCTATGCATTAGAAATCCTGGTGTTAACAAAGTTTAATTTTCCCACTTTGAAAGGCAAATAGTAAAACTGCAACTTCATTTAAGAACAAGGGACATACCCACCATTATATATGCTACTGAGATATAGAAAGAAAACTTTTCCTGCACACCACTGTTCCTTCTTTTATTCATTTCAATGACATATTCATTTTTATCTGAACATGTGGGAGACAGGGATACTTTGGGATGTATTTTGTTCTCTGAGTGTTTGTTTGCAAAGGATAATTGTAAAAGCAAGGGTGGCAAAGTACTCATAAATATATTTTCATACTCGCTCTGTTTTCCTAACATTCACTGTACAGTTTTGTAGTAAATGTTTAGTCTAAACAAATAAAATAGTCTGAGTTATGAGTTTACTGCTAATATGCTCTAACTACTATAATGTTCATAGGATTGGACATCCATAACTTCAGGTTGCCTCTTTATAAGAATATGTCTTTTATAGTAATTCATTTAATTTTATTTTCTCTTATAGTGATATTGAATTTTATTATTTATGAAAAAATAAATTTTTTCGTAAATAGAAGAGTGACAAATGTAGGACAAATTTATGTATAATGCAGAGTACAGTAAACAACCTACTGAGATAGATCACATTCTGTATTATCCTATTTTATTAAAGTTGGTGACATTTCACTAGATGGCAATATTGTATTTTATTCAAATTAAAAGTAAACATTTATATATAATCACAGTCCTTAAGGGAGTACTGTTTACAAAGAAATTTAAACATGATTTTTTGTAAGCCTGGTTTTAGTATCATTCAAAACTATCTAGACGTGAGAAATCTACTGCTTTTTTTTTCTTTTTCTTTTTATTTTCCTTTCTTTTCTTTAGTTTCTTCCTTCCTTCCTTTTTTCTCTCTTTCTTCCTTTCCTTTTCTTTCTTTTGCACATGATTCATGATTGCACCTGAAGAGATTCCTTTCTTAATAAGGCTTCATTTTCTCGAGTTGTGCAATGTAATACAAGCTCATAATTACTATTTGATTGATATGTGTGTGCTTTCCATCTAGACTTCACTTTAACATTTCTACATTTTTTAAGTCGCCTATATACACATTCTTCATTTTAAAATATTTTTAAATTCTAAATAAAATCATAACATTATGTTAATAAGGTATCATGTGATGCTATGATACATGTGCAATTTTTATAATGTTTACATGAAGTTAAATTTGTCTTTCTCCAACATATTTCTGTCCTTTTTGGTCAAGTGTTATATCCTTTCTTCTAGCTTCTTGAAATATTTATACTTTGTTATTGGTTTTGTCCCCAACTCTATGCCAGAATACCAGAAACTTCTACTCTAGTTTAAAAATAAACTCATCAATCAAAATTTCACATTATAGAATAGCCATAGTTTTTAGTTGCAATTCAGGAAATGTGTTCAACAACTTATCATTCTTTTTATGATTTTCAGGACTATTATTGTATTTCATCTGAAAGGAAATTCTTCATTACAAACTGTACATCTTGACCCATAATCTATTCCTTCTGTATCTTACTTAATATATAATTAATATTCTTTTACAAAGCTGTATACAATCATTCTATCAACTAGGTACCTTCCTTTTGTTTATATTTTCTATTTATTGTATGTCTACGAATGCTCATCAAAGCTTTATTAATAATATTCAAAACCTAGAAAAGCATAAGACATTTGATAAATGGATGGTACTTTCTATTGCACTTCAAAAATGCACACTATATTTCTCCACGTCTTTCAAGCTCCACTAATATCACCACACTTTACACTAACAATAATTGCTATTAAAATGTTTTAATAACTTATTCAAGGTTTGTTTGTCTTGTTTGTTTGTATTAACTGACTGTTGTGTTGACAAACTGATAATGATCTGTTTTCTAAACAGTGGAATGTTACATGGAGATGGAATTGTGTTAGTTAAGGTTTCTATTTTTGCAAAAAGACACCATGAATATGGCAACTCCTATAAAGGACAACATTTATTTGGGGCTGGATTATAGTTTCAAAGGTTTACTTCATTTTCCTCATGGAGGGAAGAATTGCAGCATTCAGGCAGACATGCTGCTGGAAAAGGAGTTGAGAGTTCTACATTGGGATCCATAGGCAGCAGGCAGAGAATGGACTTATGCTTTTGAGACCAAGACCACACCTACTCCAACAACACCACATAACTAGTACTGAACCTTGTTATGAGTCCTTTTAGCTATTTTCATTCAAACTACCATATCTGCTCCCTGGCCCCATAGGCTTATAGCTATATCAGAATGCTAACATATATTCACTCCAACTTTGAAAGTCTCCATGTTCTATAACAGTCTCAAATGTGTTTTAAATGTTCAAAGTCCAAAGTCTCTTCTGAGAATCATGCAATCTTTTAACTGTAATCCCCTGTAAAATCAAAATCAAAAGGAAGTAACATACTTCTAACCTATAATGTCACAGAAGATTCATTATCATTCCAAAAGTTAGGGGAAAGAGCATAGTGAGAACATACTGGAGCAAACAAGACAGAAAAATAGCTAGGCAAACTCTGAATTGTAGATCTCCATGTCTGGTATCAAAACACGCTTCGGATCTCCAACTCCTTCTGGCTTTGTGGACTGCAGGACACTTCTCTGTCTTGGGCTATTTCTACATATTGCTAGCATCTCTTTATGATAGGGATCCCATGGCTCTGGCATCTCCAACATCTTAAGGTCTCCAAGGCAACTGAGCCTTTATCTTCAGATGGCCCTTCTGGACCTCCATGCAGGGAGACTCCTGACAACATGGCTGACCTCAGAAGCTTTCTTAGACATGAAGGGTTGTTCCATAACTTTTGACTCAAAAACAAGAACCATGACTAAAGCTCCAAAGTTCTGCTGGGGCTGGAACAAAGCTCTCTTATTCAATTTTGTCTTCACCAGCATTCTGATTTCTATGTTATCCTCTACTGCCTAAGCTTAGTTATCCTGTAACTTAATATGTAGACTAGGCCAGCCTCCAGACTCAGAGATCCCCATATCTCTGTTCCTTGAGTGTTATGAGTAAAGGCCTATACTATCATGTCTGGACCTAAGCTGTTCTTTAATTACTTTTTACAGTTAAGAAGCTTAGCTGGATGGGGTCCTGGCCTGAGGTTACCACTCCCTTTTTTCCATTTAATTTCAGATTTTCTTTAATCTGTTTATATCTCTGTATACGGGACTTAATTTAATTCCACTTCTTGGTGCCACTTCTCTCTTCAAATTGTACATGTCATATTTTTCCTTGCTCAGCTTGGTTCTTTTCATTATAAATTTGAATAAGAATGGCCAGTAATACCTACAAAAAAAAACAGTTCACACTAGTATCCTCTGCAAATGCAGTTAATCCAAAATTCTTCAATTTAGCCTCAGGCAAATATTTTGGGCAGGGAGAAAAAGCAACCATATTTAACAAAGTACCAAGAACTAACATTCTTCTCTGAACTTGATCCATGCCCCCACATTTTAAATCAATTTTACCACCACTGTCCTCCTTGTTTTTAGTGGGATGAGATATTAAGCCCATTTTCAGTATTCCACTGCTTTTCTGATCCAAAGTCCTAAAGTACACATTTCTCCAAACAAAATCATGGTCAGGTCTATCACAGCAATAACTATGATCCCATTTATCTTATTTAGGCTTTCTATTTCTGAGAAGAGACACTGTGATCATGGTAATACTTATAAAGAAGAAAAAAATTTCATTGGTGATGGGTTATAGCTTATTTCATTATATACACAGTGAGAAGCATGGCATACTGGCAGACATGGTACTGGAGGATCTGAGGGTTCGATATCTGAATTTTCAGAACTGGCTTGAGCTTCTCCCTAGTTACAAACTTACTCCAACAGCTGCTCCAACAAGGCTTCACCTCCTATAATGTCAGTCCCTAGGACCTGTCTTCATTCAAATTACCACAAATGTCTAGAATTCTTAAAATGATTTCTGTATGTAGACTGCTAAGGAATTGTTCTTTATACATTAGAATGTTATATGAGGCTGGAGTGATGGTTCAGTAGCTAAGGGCACTGTTAAGAAGTAGTTAAGAATATTGTTCTTGTAGAGGACATAAATTCACTTTTCAGTGTCCATGTCAAGTGTTTCAAAAGCTGTTGTAACTGTGATTTCAAAATACACAATGAACTTCTATGACCCCCCAGGCACTTAATACAGGTGGCAAGCATACAAATGAATGTATAGGTACACACATACACACACACACACACACACACACACACACACACACACACACACACGTACACACAAGACAGACAGACAAATTATCTGCATTTTGCCAGTTGTAGACTTCTGTGGTGGCTTCTACCTGTCGTGAAAACTAAGGTTCTTTGATACGAGCTGATAAATTCACTTATATCCTGAGTGCAATTATGAATTGTACTCTTTTAACTAAGTAGCAGTTCTTCGATCTCCTCTAGGGTTTATGACTTCACCAGCCAGTAGTAGTTGGCTAGGCTTACAGGACTAGGGGTGAATTCATCTCCCAGTGAGTGAGTCTTAAATCTACTTAGATGGCTATTGACTAACTGTAGGATACAAATTCTACTATTGCATCTTTAGTTATATCTTGCTTTCCATGACTTTGTGATTGCATTTTATAGACTTTACAGATAGACAGGAATACCAATATTTCCTCTTCTTTGAAGGTTGCAAAGCATCTTCGAATACACTGAGAACTACTCCCCTGGAAGAAGGCTCCCTCGTCAGCTCGACCTGGATTCCGCTATGCTGCATGTCCAAAGTTGATAATGTCTTCAGCAATAGGGAGTTGCCTTCAAGTTCTAGGAAGTAATCAACAACATTAAGCATAGCATATATTTTCATGTGTAGCATTTTCTGTGGTCATGTAAAATATAACATTGCATAAAAATATTACTAATTCTAAAGAATATGTTTTATTCATGACTTATCATGAGGATGTTCACACTTGTAATAATGTAGTAGAGAGATGGAGGTAGGAGAATCAGTCAATTAAAAATTCAAAGTCTAGAATCACTTTCTTAGAAGTAGTTTTCCCTCTATGTTCTCACTCGAATCTGATCATATTTGTGTCTTGATTAATTCTCATTTTTCAGGTTTCACGAAAACAGGTCTCAGTGAGATCTGTTCTTCCTTACATTTCTCTTTGGATGAAGTCTATATCCTGTTTACATCAGTAGAGATCCATTCGCTTGTTTCATAAAATGTTACTCTTATATTTGTTCCTTATATATTTTGAGAAATCAATATATACTATATGTTACAATGAGGTACAATCGTTTAGGTCATCACTATTTATCACTTGTCAGCTAGTAGAGTATATTGATCTTAGATGATGTTTGCTATCTGTGAGGTTTACCAAAAATTGTTTAAGTGAATGAACAGGCAGAAAATACTTTGTAAATATTTTTGTATCTCATAACTCTTTCTGAATCCTAAATTATATATAAAAGGTTTAGTAAAGATGCAGTAAATGTACATTATCATTTCTTAGAATGAATGTTTATATAATTATTTATACATGGATGGTTTGTTATAATAATCATGTTATATTATAAGGACTTGTTATAATACCTTACATTTTAGCTAATTTGCATTATCTAGTCAATACTAATCACAAGTAGTATTTCATTATTTCTGTGCTTTATGTCTTTTAGTTTTACATTTAGGTAGAGAAGACAACCATAAAATTCTATGTGATGAGTCCATATTCTTTAATTTTGAGAGATAAAACTTCTATGCCATTATGAATAATTACTTATTTACTTTTTAACGCAGAAAGTGTAGAACTAAACTTAGGAAGTTTGGTGCACATCTATCTTGATAAGTTATAAAACATGAAATAGTTCAATTGTTTTAAAATGTCAAACAAAAAGCAAGCCAACAGAATTTCTAAGCTTCAGTCAACTATAATATTGCCTCTGGAGAGAGTAAATAGGTCTCAATGGGCATAGTTATTACAGACCTGGGGAATCTGAACTAAAATTATGGTGGACCCTAATGAACCAATGTCTAATTTTCTCAAACAAGCGGCACAGTGATTGCTCTAGTAACACCCATTGAATTAGATGTGCATCACTGTCTTCTGGACAATCAACATCTTAATTATTTTAAGATGTATTACTGAATCATCAAAAGCCATTTGATTAACATCTTTATCAGGTCATTAAAAGTGATCAGACTCTTTTTCATAAAAGAAATTCCATAAAATTAGTGTGCTGTAAAATCAAGTTCTCAATTGTCTAGAACAAGCAAATAGTTCACTTCAGAAAATATGATATGCAAATGAGTACAAAATATTCAGGCATAACAATGTCTGTAAAATATAGGGAATCTTTCATTCATTTTTAGTGAATATAGAAGCACCTTTCTGAACAACAGGCTAGCAGACTGGTAGAGATCTTTAAATTTTAACTTCAGGATAGATTATTTTTAGATCCTTGTTGCAATCTACTTATTAGGGTTAAAGAGACTGGGACAGAGAAAATATATGTTACTTATATATGTGTTCACTGCTAATGTTCTTATACTTTTCTGAACAATAAAATTTCCTTTGCATTGTCCTATGTATCTAAGTGTAAGAGAATTTCAAAGAAGGCTCATTACTAAATGCTGTTTATGTTTGAACATATATGCAATGGGGATAAAAATTAAACCAAGGTACTACATACTACTTGCTTGGCATTGTTCCTGTAAACTACATATTCATTTTTAGTTCACTAAATTTCTCTCAGGCTACTAAAAGTCTTATTCCAATGTCTAATAATGTATAATTTCTCCTATGTTTTCCCAAGACATGTAAGAAGAAATGGGCCTAGCTTTTAAAGGGATTTACTCTGTATATAGTTACAGAATGAAGCTCCTCTGCTTTACGCAACACAGAGCGAACAAAGTATTACACGTAGGATTCTACCTATTTATGTGTGATATTGGCCCATGCATTTTATATACAGTGTCTAAAAATGTTTTGTATATTTGAACTTGTGAGTAGATATTGCTCTCTGATAAATAATTAACAAGTTTTTAAAATCATTAATCTCAAATGACAGCATCTTCTGAGTTGGCAGCTCCACTTGGATCTTTCCAATATTAATAACAGTCTTACATAGAAGTAATTATCATATATTTATAAAGTTGTATTCATAAATGTCTTACAGCTTATATAATTCTGTAGTTCCAAATTGTACATTCTATTCACAAAATACATTTTACTTTTACCACCTGCATCAGCCTTATCATCACGTTTCATAAGTATTATCTTCGAAATTGACCTTTATCTTTTATCTGTGTAGTCTATTCTATCACCTCCTCCTCGAGTACTACTTGTCTAGTCACTCTCACTTATGATTGGTTTAACATTAATTACATTACAGCAGGCAGAATAATACGCATATAGCATATTAGACTATACAAACATTCCATCTTAGGTCTCAAGCACAATGGTGTGGTCACACTGGTGTTCTCTGGCCTCATTTTTCCTTCTTATTCCTTACTTTTAATTGTTATAGTCTTTCAAGCTTTCAGATGAATAAACTACTGCCTTAAAATGGGGCATTAGATGACTTTCTTTCTGTAGTAACTGCACTTTGTTTTAATTCACCCTGAAAACTACTATGTTTTTTTACTATAATTTAAATGTCACATCTACAGACTATCTTAGTCTCTCCATTCTAAATTATGTAACCTCTGTGAATATTTATTTAGGTTGGTTATGTTTTTATCACTTACCACAATTTATATTCCATAATTACTTGTGAAAATGACTATTTAACGAACAGTTCCCACACTACATTGCAATTTTTATGGATTCTTTACTTATAAATAAATCACTTACTTCCTAAAAGATTAACTTGGTTTTTCAATCAACTTTCATACTAAGTTCAAAAGTTTCAGTTTGCCTTTTACTTTTTTTTTCAATTAACTCTCCCCATCCGGCAAAATTCACAGCCAAGAGAGATAAACAGGGAAGAATAAAATCCACTTGTGGAGTCTTCCAGTTGCCAACCTACATACTAGAATTTTTTTACCTCCAGGATCTAAATTAATGCTCCTGGTAATCATTTGCAAAGCTGTATTGTTGTGTTTCATTTTACAAATAAGAAAACTAAGTCTCAAGTCTGTAAGACTTGCAGGAAAATTTGAATTTAAACCCAGAACTCAGACAAAAGCTCCCTGATATTTTTGTGTGCTTGCTTTACCTCATACATCCCATTCTCATATCTGTTCCTCTTACCACTGCACACATGTAACCCTACCTGTTTAAAATATACTCAAGCTTCACGATCCCACATCCTGACTTTTGGCAAATCATTCTTAGAACTTTTCTTTTACGTATGTTTTCATAAATACCATTAAGATGACCCTAATTAATTCAGCATTTTGTCTGTTTCATTTAATAGGTCCTGATATTTCTTTATCAGTGTTGTTTAACTCTTAATGCAAATATTTAATTGCAAGTTTATAGACAAAGAGTAAAACTTCTGGCTCTTATAAATATATGCTCCTTTATTGTATTCCTTGTATGTGTTATTCAATTTGACAAGCTCAAGAGAATAACAGCCAATTTTCCATCAGACTGCTGAAAGCAGTAGATATTTTTACTTGTCAGAGAATTTTCCTGAATCAATAGTAAATTGATTCTGAATGTTCTTTCTCATCAAATACTGTCAACATTACAAGACCACCTTATCTTATTGCACACTGCTGAGATAGTTTTAATATGCAAACTTACAGTTATCTTGCCTCCTATTCTTGCTTTGAAATCTTTCTGGATGCGAAACATGCAGGCAGATCTATGATTGTGGTTACCAAGATGCTAGAAGTGTTCAAATCATTCCACATTTTAAAGCTAGCTAGAGGTGCATACCAGGTGCCTGTATATGATATTGTTGGACATTGTAGAAATGCTATTGTAGCCTAGGGCTTTTTCTTCAGTGAAAAGGATACAAATACTAAGGGGCTGCCCCTGAAAATCAGGGTAGTTCTACCTGAATAGAAAATGTATTTTCCTCAGTCCAATGTTTGTTTGACTAAAAAAAAAAAAAAAAAAAACCTGGGGTAGGGGGTGGGGTTCTATTTCTTACAATGCCCAGGATACAATCCATCACTGAAGGAAGTCAAGGCAAGACTTCAAGATAGGAACCGTGAGGCAGGAACTGAACCAGAGTTCATAGAGGAGTTTTTAGTCACTGCTTTTTTCCCATGGCTTGCTCAGCTGTCTATCTCTTAATGCCCAGGCCTACCTTTCCATGGGTGATGCTAGCTCGCAGTTACATCAAATAGTAATTAAGAAAATGCTTTATAGATGTTTCCATCATTGGTCATTGATAGAGATAAATTCTTCCAGTGTGATTCCTTCATCCAGGTGAGTATAGTATAAATTGTTGACACAGGGTAGGGAAATATTCTTGGTTTAATGATAATTAAAGCTACTTTTAGTGATGTTAAGAGGAAAATTTATCTAAGCATCTAAATATATATTCTCCCAAGTAGAATTTAATGACAGATCCGAAAAGATCATTTGGAATTTGAAATATCATAGTTTAGTATGGGTTGAAGTTGTGCATATACTCATGAGATGTATGCCCTCTTTTATAGAACTACTTTATCTATCAGATTTTCTATTTTCTCAAAAGCAACCCATTTATTTGGAGCTTTCCGCTCATGTAATTGGGTAAAAATTAGTATTAAAGTTTTGAGAGGTTAAAAGTTGCTCCTTCTATAATAAACATTTGCATTTGGTCCTGGTCCTTAGTACTTTTCAACATCCATACAACTTACTTGGTTCATTGACTTATGAAGATCCCAGCCCAATTTATTTAAAATATTAACCTTGCCAGTTGGGTTACATTTTTTATGACTAAGGTTCTCTTACTTGAAAATGCTATAAGCAGTATGTACTGACATGAAGCTTTTATTGGTATACAGAGTGTGCTAATATAAAATTTTGCCAAGGTTTTATGAGGCAGCCTGACACATCCTAAGCTAGCTTTGAACTTTCTATGAACCCACATAAGGCCCTAAACTTCTGACCCTCCTGCCTCTCTTGTCAATACTGAGATTATAGTTATATAGGATCATGCCAGGCTTATTAGGAGCACGGATAAAATACAAGGATTTATGTATAATAGGAAGGCAGTTAACCAACTGAACTAAGCTCCAAGCCCATATAACTTGTACATTTCTGATATTTATTCATAAATTAATGCTGAATTTTTCAGTCTTGGGGAATCATCTCATTTTATGCAAATGTAACTTTTCTACAATTACACAGTTTATTTTCTACATGATGCCTGCTGATCACTTTTTCTTAATGATTGCAAACAACAGTTTTTGCAATAGTAGTTGTGTGTTTTTACATATTCTACTTGTGTTTGTGATAGAAGGTTGAGGTTTACACTAGTAGTATTCTTCACGTCAGGCTCAAAAAATGTAATTGAATTTCTTATTTTTCAAAAATTGTCAAATGCATGAGTTTAAAACAAAATAACTCAAAGAATCAAATCAACTCTTTTGCTATTTCTGTATGTTTCCATAAAAAATGTTCTGAGCAGAAACACTTTGATAAGTTCAAAGATGAATCAACATAATTTGTAGTTATTTTTAAAAATTAATCATATACATACCAACATATACAGTCCTGTATGTGTGTATGAGAAAGATAGAGGCAGGGAGAAGGGAGGGAGAATGGGAGAGAGTAAAATAAAATATTTCGAACTAACCTCATGTAATCACATCTTGATTAGTAAATCTAAATTTAAACAGAATATCAGTTATTAAGTTATTTGAAATATGAGTAGTAAAATATGGTAGAGTTCTGTCTTAGGGTTTTACTGCTATGAACAGACACCATGACCAAGGCAAATCTCAAAAGGACAACATTTAATTGTGTGTAGCTAACAGGTTTAGAAGTTCAGTCCATTATCATCAAAGCAGGAGTATGGCAACCTCCAGGCAGGCATGGTGCAGGAGGAGCTGAGAGTTCTACATGTTCATTTGAAGACTGCTAGGAGAAGACTGCCTTCCAGGCAGCTAGGACATGGTCTTAAAGCCCGCCCCTAAAGTGACATAGTTCCTCCAACAAGGCCATACCTCCTAAGAGCGCCATTCTCTAGGACCAGAATAGTCAAACCACCTGAATATACCAGCAAGTGATTTTTAATTTTTATCTCCTAATACTATGATTATAGTAATAAACAGGAATGCTTACATTTTAGTATTGTATACTCAAGTATTTTGCAGATAAAATATGATGTCCAGGAATGGTTGAAAAATAAACCCATATAAGGGTGTGAAAGTTAGATAAAGCTAGCTGTTTTTTTTTTTTTTTCTTTTTTTTTTTTTTTTTTTCAGGAGTTGGGGACCTAACCCAGGGCCTTGTGCTTGCTAGGCAAGCGCCTCCACTGAGCTAACTCTAACCCTTTAGCTGTTTTAATAAACCAGAAGATAATGTGTTCTTCTAGTATATAATTTTTTTTTTGTGCTTGAAAATTTCAAATTAAAAAATTCTAAAGAAAAAGTAAATTTTTGGAACCTTTAGTTTGAATTATCACTTAATATATCAAACATCTTGACTTGTTTTTCTATTCCTAGCAATTTGAAACAAATAGGCCCAACTTCCATATTGTATTTGGGAACTTTCTGAAAATTCTACTGTTAGTAATGATGTTTCACCAAAATAAGATATTAGATGATTAGAATTACTGTGGCTAAGCAAGACTATCTTTTCTTCTTTTCACTTATCTGAATAATATAGAAAAATAGTCGTTTAATTCTTGAAATCACAATATGAGATTGCCTATATTGGGACTAACTGAGTCTGGGACTCTCAACATGGACAACCTAGGGATGTAAGGGGCCAAGCTTCTCTCAGGGAAGTAATAGATTATGGCTGTTGATGGGAGTTAATTTTCTCCAGTGATGAGGCTCCGATGAGTTTCACCACATACCAGTGAGTAGATCCACACCTATGACTATAAAATTGACCCCAATTAAATTCAATGGTTCACAAAATAAAAATTAAGAGACTGGGTAATGTGAAGAGGACTTTTGGGAGAAAAAAATAAATGTTGGAAGGTTGGTATGGGTGGGTGAAAATTAAAGCCAAAAATGTACTATGTTGTGGGACAGTAAAAGGCACCCTGGTTCCTGGGAGGCTTGAACTCTGGAGACCCTGCAGGGACTGTAGGTGTTTCTATTGACACTCAGAAAACCAGTCCTAGCCTGCAGTCCTCCATAGATTTGTGACCATCAATCATATAAAGGGCAACTCCCCAAGCCCCTCCACAGGTAGAAGATGTGACCACAGGTCATGTTGGATCAAGACAGATCTCCATTATAAAGAGGTACCTAAAGGTCTGGGGCTTAGTCAATGAATTTCCCTTCCCAGACACTCCTCTCCCAAAAGGTATTTAATCTCGGGCCCACTCTGAGAAGTGGGGTATGGTTTTACTCATCCACTTTCTGCCATGGCAATGAATGCCTTAAAATCACCTAATGTCTTTTTTCATTGGGATCCCCAGAGAAGGCTATTGCCTACAGAGCTGCCAGAAAATCTCCCGAAGAAGGCCTCCCTTGGCTCCCAGCAGAAGCCTACCAACAAACTAACTCAAGCCTACCACAGTCAAGCCACGGTTCATCCCTGCAGGATCCCTGGATGCCCAATAGCCTGAGAACTATATGGCCCCAGCCTCCTTGCAGGCCCAGGACATCCAAGTCAGCACAGCTGTTTTGGTTACCTCAGTCTGCGCTTCCCAGCCCCTGGAGCAGTGTCCCATGGCTGCCCTGTGGCCTGACACGGGGTGTGGGATAAGCATGGTCAACTTTCCACAGTCTGCCTCCCCAAGCGGCCAGAGATCTGTGGCAGAGTGGACGTAGTCCCCACCATTAAAACTACACTATGTACATGTTTGAAATAGCAAAGGATAAATTTTGAAAAGTTCAACATTTAAAAAATGAATAATGAAGATGTAACACAGGAGCATTGGTGAGTTTAAGCAGAAGTTTTAGTGTGTAGGCATATCCATTCTCTGACGCTTAACAACTGTATAAACTGTGTGTGTGTGTGTGTGTGTGTGTGTGTGTGTGTGTGTGTGTGTGTAGTATTAATTAGTGGGTTCAAATACGTAATTGACTATTACTGTATGATTTTAGTTAATTAATTTAGATAAAGATAATGAAAATAATGTAATGCTTCAACCTGAAGCCTTCTTAAAGTAAATTGCGTTGTACTATGACCCCTCTCCCTTTATCTGAGCATGATATGATCTAAGAGCCTCAGTAAAATCACAGAGTATAATAAACTTTACACACTTCAAACTTTCCTGTATAGTTATTTTGTAAACCTAATTATTACATATTAACACATCGTACCAATAATCTTTGACATTTACATTGCAACAAACAAATGCACCAATTAGTATTTACTTTTTTGGATTTGCAGCAATAGATTTGTTATCATCATAGATAGTAGAAATCAAAGCACTATTGTGTTTTCTTTACTGGAAAATCTTCACCCCTTCACATAATGTGAGCAATAATAGCTTATGTTTGTGAGTTAGAAATGCTGTACGGTAAAAATAAAAGTTTCTTGAATATAAGTGACTTAGTTTGGGTTTTATTGATGTGAAGAGACACCCCGTCCAAGGTGAGAATTAAAAAGAAAACCATTTAATTAGGGCTGGCTTACAGTTTCAGAAATTTACTTGAATATTGTCATTGCATCATACAGGCAGACAGGGAGCTACATAAGAGAGAAGCACAGAGAAAAAGGAAGGTGGCAGTTTTGCTGCAAGAGTTTTACAGAAACAGGTTGAAGAAAGAACAAGTTAGACCTAGGTGAAGACAGGAGACATGAGTGAAGACAGAAGACAGGAGAATGAGAAGGAGCCAGAAGATTAGAAGAGATTGCTAAAGTTAGTATGAGGGCAGGCAGAGCAATATAGGAGAGGACGAGAAGGAAGCCAAATTAAATCAGTCAGATGAGAGAGGAGTTTGGGCCAGAACAGCTGAGTTGAACCAATCAGCCAGAGATCAGAAAGAACTAGGAAGTGGTGATCTTATTAAGCAAGTATGCCTTAGAGGTAGAAAACATTTCTAGGCCTAGATAAGATTGTATGGATGACTAGGCCTATATTAGCTGACAAAGAAAGTAAGCCTCTGAGACAATTACACAAGCTTTCAACACATGAATATACTGGCAGGGGTGGGGTGGGGTGGGTGCATACGTATTCAAACCACCACAGCAAGCGTGGTGGTACTACAGAAGTCAATTTGAGAATTGAAACGGATTTAAGTAATAAAGTATAGACAGTGGTTATATTGTATATACAGTAGACAAAGAAATTATTCATATAAGCATTTTGTAAAAGTCAAAATTTTCATTTAGATACTCAGAAAAGTGAATGCTTTAAAACTAAGGCATACTTGGTTTAATTTTTTTTAGTTTTGTGTTAATTATTTTATTTATTAAAAGTTCAAATGTTGTCCCCCCTTCCTAGTCCCTCCTCAAGAAACCCCCAACCCCATATCCCCTCTCCTTCACATGTAAGAGCGTGATCCTCCACCCACTCATTCACTCCCACCTCACCCCTCTAGCATCCTCCTTCTCTGGGCCATCAAGTGTCCAAAGGAACAAGCACATTCCCTCGCACTGTGGCCAAATAAGGCAGTTCTCTGTTACCTATGTAGCGGAGGAGGCCACAAACCAGCCCATGTATGCACTTTGGTTGATGGCTTAATCCCTGGTTTCTGTGAGCGGTCCTGCTAGTTGATACCATTGTTCTTGCTAAGGGATTACAATCCCTTTCAGCACCTTCATCTTTCCTCTGTCTCTGCCATTGGAGTCCCCAGGTTCATTTTAATAGTTGGCTATAAGTATCTGCATCAGTATTGCTCAGGATTTGGCATCGCATCTCAGAAGACAGCCATACCTGGCTCCAGTCTACAAGCACATCTTGGTATCAACAGTAGTGTGCCCGGTTTGTGTCTGCACATGGGATGAATCCCAAGGTGGGGCAATCTCTGGATGGCCTTTCCTTCATTTTCGTTCCATTGTTTGTCCCCATATTTTTTATACAGGAATAATTCCTAGTTAATTTGTTTTAGATGAGGAGGTACCCCATTCCCTTAACTGGGGGACCATACGATTTCACTGAGGTGGTCTTCAGATACTATCTCACCTAGTGGGCATCTCAGCATTAATGTCACCCCACTGGTCCTGGGGAGCCTGACATTCCTGGTATCTGGGACTTTTGATGCCCATCACCTCACAGTGATGATATTTTATTTATTCTCCTTGCCTTGGGTTTCTCTTCTTTGTCTCCCCTTACCCCATCCTGCCTACCATTTTCCCCCCTTCTGTCTCCCCACCCAGGTACTCTCACTTTTACCCCCAGATTATTTTGTTCCTCCTTATATGTGGGATTGAAACATCCACACTTTGGCCTTTTTGTTGAGCTTCATATGGTCTGTGAATTGTATCGTGAGTATTCTGTGCTTTTTGAATAATATCCATTTATCAGAGAGTGTATACCATGTATGTCCTTTGGAGTCTGAGTTACCTCACTCAGGATGATATTTTCTAGTTCCATCGATTTGCCTTCAAAATTCGTGAAGTTCTAGTTTTTAATAGCTGAATAGTATTCCATTGTTTAAATGTACCATATTTTCTGTATCCATTATTCAGTTGAGGAATAATTGGGTTGTTTCCACCTTCTGGCTATCACAAATAAGAATTCTGTGAACATAGTGGAGGATATGTCCTTGTGGTTTGATGGAGTCTTTTTTGGGTACATGCCAAGGAGTGGTATAGATGGGTCTTCTGGTAGAGCTATTTCTAATTTCTGAGGAACTTCCAAATTATTTTCAAAGTGATTTTACCACCTTGCAAAACCACCAGCAGTGGAGGAGTGTTCTTCTTTCTCCACACCCGCACCTGCATCTGCTGTTAACTGAGTTTTTGATCTTAGTCATTCTGATTGGTATAAGGTGGAATCTCAGGGTTGTTTTAATTTGCCTTTCCCTGATGATTAAGGATGTTCAACATAGATGCTTCTTAGCCATTCAAAATTCCTCAGTTGAGAATCCTCTGTTTAGCTCTGTACCCTGTTTTTTAGTTGGGCCATTTGGTTTCATGCAGTCTAACTTCTTGAGTTTTTTCTATATTTTGGATATTAGCCCTCTATTGGATGGAGTGTTGATGAAGATCTCTTCCCAATCTGTAGGTGGCTGTTTTGCTCTATTGACAGTGTCTTTTGCCTTACAGAAGTTTTCAGTTTTATGAGGTCTCATTTGTCAATTGTAGATCTTAGAGTCGAGCTGTTGGTGTTCTGTGCAGGAAATTTCCCCCTAAGCCAATGTGCTCGAAGCTAGTTCCCCTTCCCCCTTCCATTAGATTCAGTGTTATGTGATTTTACGTGGAAGTTCTTAATGCACTTAACTTGAGCCTTGTACAAGGAGATAAAAGTGGATTAATTTGCATTTTATACATGCAGAACACTAGGCAAACCAGCATTCTCTGTTGAACATGCTTTCTTTGTCCCACTGTATGATTTTGGCTTCTTTGTCAGATGAACAGGGGTATGGGAATATATTTCTGGGTCTTCAATTCTATTCCCTTTGTTGACCTGTCTGTCTCAGTACCGATACCATGTAATTTTTAATCACTATTGCTTTGTAGTACACCTTGAGGTCAAGGGAAATTACCAACTCTTGACTTGGTTTGGATTTTCAAGACAAGACAGGGTTTCTCTTTGTAGTCTTAGACCATGTTGGCCTCAAACTCAGAGATCCATCTGTTTCTGCCTTCCAAATGCTGGGATTGAAGGGATGCCATTCACACACTTGGCTGTTCATTAAATTTTAATGTTAGAATTTTAATTATGTATGTGTGGATATGTAAAGGAGGGCAGGTAGAATTTAAGATTAGTAGAGGGCATCAGATCCCCAGAGCTGGTTATAGGTGATTATAAACTGCTTGATGTGGATGCTAAAATCTGAACTCTGGTCCTCTGCAGGATCAGTACAATTTTTAACTGCTGAGCCATCTCTCCAGTCTTCACTTATGAAATTTTTCATTAATATTTTAAAGTTATCATTGTCATAGGCAAGAAGTCACATGTTACAGTAATAACAGAGTGTAAAACCACATAACCTGGGAAATAAACTGACCACAATCTTTTGCACTTTGCCTGAGTCTGCTTATTTACAGTTAATTTAACCTAGATGTAATTTCCCACAGCATATTCATCAACTTTGTGTTTCTTCTTTTCAAAGCCACTGGTGGCCTGCACAGGCCACTCCAGGCGTGAATGGCAACCTGACCCACCATGCCTGCTCTCCACGGCTGACTAACATCAATGAGGCATTGGTGATGGAAGCCGGCTGCTGGAGTGGTCGATTCTGCAGGGCTAGAGTCTGACCCTAGGACTGGTGGAGGTGACGTGCTGCCAGATGATGTGGTGAGTCTCAGGTTCCACACGGTGGTGCCATGGATGACAGTATGAGCAGGTACTCCCACAGGTACTGGCTTCCGAGAACTCTAAACTGCCTAGTCCCAGGCTTCAAGGGCACCGCAGGCTAGCGGCTGCTGACTCCAACATGAGCCCTTCTGCTCCTGGGCTGGGAGGCTGCCAGCTGAGCTACAGCCCCTCTTCCAGCCTCAACAAGAGCAACATGCCTGTGCAGTGGAACGAGGTGAGTTCTGGCACCGTGGATGCCCTACCCACCCAGGTGAAGCCACCCCCTTTTCCTCACAGCAACCTGGTTCAGCAGAAGCCAGCCTTTGCCCACTATCCAGGCTATAGCCCACAAGCCCTGCAGAGCGGCTCTGGAGGTCTAGACAGCACCCAACCACACCTACAGCTTCGAGGGGCCCCCTCTGCATCAAGAGGGAGCTACATGCAACAGCCTCGACCACCAGCTACAGGCAGTCAGTGCCTGGGTGTGACTGCAGCCGTGAGCCCTCAGGCCAACTACAGCCAAACCCACCACCAGCTGAGTCCAAACGTTGTCAGTGGATCTCTGAACCAGTTTGCCCCCTCCTGCAGCAATATGGCAGCCAAGCCCAGCCACCTGGGACTCCCTCAGCAAATGGAAGTTGTCCCCAATGCCACCATCATAAGTGGCCATCAGCGGGAACTTGGGATTGCCAATTCATCCCTGGCTGCGGTGTCTCAATCTCACTCAGTCCTGGGCTATCCCCAGCAGGACTGCTACCAACAGTGCTCTGGCCTTCCGTCATCCCATCAGCCTAGCTTGATGGAGTCCCAGCAGAACACGGGCTTTGGTCTCATGCAGCCTTGGCCACCTCTGGAGCCCAACACAGCTAGCGGTCACCGAGGAGTACCTTCTGGGCAACAGCAGTTGTATGCCAGGACCGCTGGCCAAGCCGTTGTCACATCAGCCAACAAAGAGAGAGCAGAAGCTATGCCCAAGGGAACAGCAGGGACCATGGTATCCCTAACTCCTCAGCCATCTCAGGACATAGTGCAGTCACAGGACCAGAACATGCTCTACTACTATGGCCAGATCCACATGTGTGAACAGAACGGAGGCTGCCCAGCCATGCAGTCGCAGCCGCCACAACCATAAGGTTGCTCAGACAATATCCAGCCTGAGCCTCTGCCTTCACCAGGAGTCAGCCAGGTGTCCAGCACCATGGACTCCCAGCTCCTGCAGCCGCCCCCCCCCCAGATTGACTTTGATGCCATCATGGACGATGGCAATCACTCAAGCTTCTCTGGTGCACTGAGCCCAAGCCTTCTCCATAATCTCTCCCAGAATTCCTCACACCTCACCACACCCCGGAATTCCCTGACACTGCCTTCCATCCCAGCGGGCATCAGCAACATGGGTGTTGGTGACATGAGTTCCATGCTCACCAGCTTGGCTGAAGAGAACAAGTTTTTAAATATGATGACCTAGAGGCTCCTGGCTCCTGGCACAGCAGACCTGAGCAACGTTAACTTCTTGGAATACGAGGGTCTAATCTAGTCTCCTTGTCCAAATGTGTTAATTAGGTCTGAGAGGGTTGGGAAGTAGCGGGTTCAGACTTGCACATATTTTAAGAAAAGATTTAGGGGCATCCTCTCTGCTGTTTGGCCTATTTTTCGGGACACTGAAAAAGTCATATTCAGAAAGAAACTCGTTTACATGAAGCTTGCCAGTCTTTGATGTCTATGAGATTACTAGGTTCTGGCTTCTTCGCCTCTATTATTCAGCTAATGAGAGAGTACTTTGGCCAACGGCTTTCTAAGTACATGCCCAAAGAGGGGAGGGGAGCCACTTTGGGTTTGAATCTGAGACCATGCTGGATATTCGCTCTTCTGAGAAGACAGGTTTGCCATTCTACCACCTGCGAGGAAAAGGGATCACTGCTTCTCTTGGATTCATCCATGAAGTTCGCCAAGGTTGCTCACCACAGAGGAGGAAGGTACAACCCCTGGGATATCATGGAGTCTCCTCAGTTACTGCTAGCATCTCCACTCCTTAGGCAGGGTAGGACCAGCCGATTTCCTGAGTGGAGAAGAATTAGTAAAACACGTATTTTACTATGGGGGTGGGGGGCTCTCCTGGCCTGTTTACAGTGTTCTGAAGTGTACAGTGAAGCCCTCCCCCAGGAAGAGGACTTGTGTCTACATACCTGGGGTTTCTGTGGACTAGGAATGGACAGGGCCTCAGGGTGAAAGAGGCCTTCCGCAGGCAAAGGAGGTCATGTATTTACCCGCTTCTGTTTCTCCAGCGCACTATCTGACCACTCTCCCGTGGGAGATTCTAGGGCTCCTCCACACAGTGCTGGTGGCCAGCAGTCAGTACTGAACCACCACATGCAGCCTCTGTAGTTTCTGATCCCCTGGCCTCTCCCCTCCTCTCCAGGATTTTTGGCACCGACCTGTGACGACATGCACGGTGTTTGTGCAGGAGGGTGAAGGGATTGATTCTTTGACTTTGAGGAACTCTGGACTGAATTTGCTTGGTCAGTATGGCCTGGCCCCAGATAAGAAATGGCATACAGAAACTGACTCCAAAAAGAAATCAGTCCAAGCGCCCTGCAGGGTGAACCCATGACTCTTCCCACACACATGTCCACATCCCAGACCTGTCCCTCTGAGTTAATAGAAACTTTGCCAAACAAACCTCACCACTCAGAGCTTCCTTCTGGCCGTGACCTTGACTGCGGTGAGGAACTTCTTAACAGAGTCTGGAACCCCTGTGTCCCGGGGCAGCAAACTTCTCTGTTTACAATCCAGAGACAGGACCAACTCTAAATGACAGCCCTAGGCCATGCCCATGGGTCTCTGGCTCTCATGGTGTGGGCTCACTGCCTGGCATAGACCCCAACTCCCCTTTCTCTATCTGTATCTATTTTGTGTAGACATCGTCATGCCTGAATATACTGTGGATGAATCGTCCAGCCAAATTTATATTGCCAAACATTTTTAGCTTTTTCTACATGCTATAAATTGAGATGACTCGGTCAACTTGTAAATAAGTCTTTTTTTGTACATTAAAAATAATTTTTTCATAAAAAAAGAAATATGCTAATGACCACAACCACAAATATTTATTACCTGCTCATTTGGTATTTGACAATTCACTCAAGTAAACAAACAAAAATACTGACAGTATCTCAGTATAGATCTAAAATAAACTTTATTATGATTTAATTGATCTAAGTTTGAACTTTAACAGTTTGCAAAATAAAGATATTCTTTCACAGTGCCAAACAGATGGAAATATTGCATAGGTTAAGGAAAAAGATCATATGCACAGGGTTTAAGAAGATGTTATTTTCTTACATTGTATTATTAGAAACACTGGATTTTAAACACATTGATTCCTGAAGAAACTTCAAAACTGAATTTTTGGTAATTTTTAATAAACTCTGTATTTGGTAATGCAAAATAAGCCATAGCAAACTAAGGCATAATTTGTATACATCAAATCCCCAAATCTTAAATAAAATCACAACAATTTAGCAAAGGGTACACTTTGAGAAATTTAAAAGTCTTATTTTCTTATACTTGGTTAAGTTCTGTAAGAGAAAAATACTTTCTGGCTGCAATCGGATCAATCAAATTGTCTAGGTTCAGTGAATTCCTACACTTTCTTGCAGCAATAAACAGTGTTTTAAAGCTCAAATGCCTTGTGATATGATGAAAAGTGAATTTTTCTATGTTATTAGATATTTTGTCACAAGTAAGAGAGAATATTGTAAGTTTCTAAAGAAGTTTCAGGAATTTAGGCCTTTCAAGCATATTTCTCAGTCTGGAATACTTCAACTATTTTCTTAGTTTCTTTTATCCTACTGATTTTAACCTTAAACTGTCAGTTATTTTATAACACTGGCCATCTTCTTCTCACTCTGTTTAGAAAGCATGACCATAATTGTCTATGTGTCTTCAGCATTTCCTGGATTCAGAGTTCACAAAAAACTGCCTTAGGTGTTATTCTTTCTTCAGTCTCATCTATCTAAATTAAACAGGAAAACTAATAAGGGTTCAATACCATTACAGAAATCACCAACTTTTAAATGTTTTTATTAGCATGTGACATAAAAATTGTTTTATGACATTTTCATATATATGTGAGAGATGTGTGTTTTGACTCTATTCAAAATCCTCTTCATTCATTCCCCATTAACTTCTTTCTGTCCCCTCCTATTCTGGTAAAACTTTTCTTTTCTCAAAAACCCTCTCCTTTTACTTTCCCTATACGTAAATCCAATCTCCAGTCTCTCTCTCTCTCTCCCTCTCTCTCTCACACACACACACACACACACACACACACACACA